>NW_024746541.1:6380500-6408000 GCF_018991925.1 Homarus americanus | reverse complement strand
CTATAATAACCACCAATCTGACTCCTCGCCAATCTTGTATGGAGTCCCCCAAGGTTCCATTCTCTGTCCAGTACTGTTTTTGTTGTACATAAACGACATAGTCCACGCCAACTCACTTATGAAATACAACTTATTTGCAGACGATAGTAATCTTTCTGCCAGCAACTCATACCTCCATTCCTTGATGATAACTATGAACACTGAATTAACTAAAGTCGGGACCTGGGTAATACGTAATAAACTGACCTTAAACCTTGAGAAAACCCACTACACGATCTTTCACAGAAGAAAAACTTACCTCCAGACTTGAACTCCCTGTACCTTGGTAATATAGTCCTTAAACACGAACAAAATACTAAATTCCTCGGAGTTATTGTTGATGAGAAACTTAACTGGAGAAACCACATACAAGCCATTCACAGTAAAATCAATAAACAGTGCGGTATCATGTATCACACTCGACAGTCACTCACTCTCACAGCAATGAAAGAAATCTATCATGATCTTGTTTACCAACACCTGATACACTGTCACACACTATGGGGGAGCCTCTGGCTCTTCAAAAACACAATCCCTGGTTACTGCACAAAAGAGAGTTGTGTGGACAATGACCTACTTGAAAAAACAGATGACACAAACGAAAAATTTGCGATATTGAAATTTTTTAAATTCGAAAATATTAACACTTACTGCTATGCCCTCTTTGTTTAAAAATCTATCAATCACTTGCTTGACAATAAGATACAACTTAAGGCACCCAGAGCTACTAAGACCACCCCCCATGCTCTTCTCTCAGTCCCAGACCTCCATAAAATATCATGGTGTGAAGGTGTGGAAGAACTTACCCCCACACATCCGAGCAAAGGCTACGCTCCCTTCCTTTAAATCATCTCTAAAAAACTAAAAAAAATATCGATTGTCGAAGTATTAACATTTCTTGCAGCACACTATATTTACAGTACCTGCTTTTATTGCACCATCAAAACCGTTTTATCGGAAATTATCATGTAAATAAATAAGTAATTACCATTGCAATAAACATAATTGCCAACTAGTCATAATCCTGAAAACTCTGTCCTCTTGTTCAACCTTATTATTGTACAACCCATGTTGTACTGCTCCCCCATTATACTTGTGTTTTTCAATTCCACTGTAATTTATATATATATATATATATATATATATATATATATATATATATATATATATATATATATATATATATATATATATATATATATATATATATGTGTGTGTGTGTGTGTGTGTGTATTTCACACAAAGCCTGTTCAACGAGCTTATGGCGCCGTGAACCTCAAATGGGGACCACTGGTGCTACTTAGGTGATCATATGTATATGTATGTGTATATCTATGTATATATAAATAAATAAAAAAATAATAACAAAATATATCAATATAAAATAAAAATAATAAATAATAAAATAAATAAATATTGAAGTGATAACCGTGGTAACATTATAAGATGTTCTTATTACTACCATGCTATTGTACTATTCCAGATGATACTAAATGTTACATAATACTTCCTTGAGGTAAATGTATAGTATATATCAGGTGCCTCAAAGAGAGCTCAGGTTCTCAACTGGCTCAGCCATGTTAATATTGTTATTATTATCCACTCTGTATCTGTGTTTTTCTGGCTAAATAAACTGTTACAATTCAATTCAATTCAATTCATCCTATCACCACTACTAACCACCACCGCTACCAACCTCTACCACTACCAACCACCACTACTAACCACCACCACTACCAACCACCACCACTACCAACCACCACCACTACCAACCACCACCACTACCACCATCACCACCACAACCAACCACCATCATCACCACCACACCACAACTACCACCACTACTACTACCACCATCACCTTAATGTTTACACCGTGCAGGTCCCCAGGTGAGAAAGTTATTACTTAATTAGTTTAAATGGGACGAGGAGGTAACTCAGGTATTTCTGGTAGGAAAAGACCATTAAACACCTACCTGACCTTGTCTCATCCTGGCTAATACGTCATTAGTCATCCCTATCCTATGTCTGTGTTTATCCAAGTATACCCCATCCTAAGTCATCCTGGCTAATACGTCATTAGTCATCCCTATCCTATGTCTGTGTTTATCCAAGTATACCCCATCCTAAGTCATCCTGGCTTCTACGTCATTAGTCATCCTTACCCTACGTCTTTTTTTACCGAGTACTTCCATCCTAGGTCATCCTTCTCCACCATTATCCATCTTTATCCCATGTCTACTTCATCCTCTTACTCCATCCTAATTGCATTTAGGTCTTCCTGTCACTCTCCATCCTTCTTATCACGTGTTTATTTTCATCCTAAGGTTCTAAAGTATCTTATCTCACTCCCTGAAGACCGTAAATATCCGAGGGCGGAGAAAATGCCCTAAGATCCAACAGGGGTGTATATTTGGGGAAAATTACCTCAAATAGATAGAGGAGGAACATCTTGTGTGGGGATATAAAGCAACCATAAATCACTAGGGAAAGGAGGTGCAATGGTGGGGAAAATACCCTAAAATACACGAGAGAGCGAGGGCATTGGGTATCAAAATTACACCCTGTCTCTATACTTAACTGGATACATTCATTTAGCATCAATTACGAGACAAAATGCAACTTATATATTTGTGAGTGCTGGGCCATGGTGGTACTCGGCTCACAACCGTTCATAAGTACTCAAAAAGCGGTACTCCAGTAATACACGTACTTATATATCCCCTTAAGTGTAGAGAAAGTACTTAAAAGTTCTCATTATATGCTCTTGAGTTTTTATCAGCTTTCACAGGTGTTTATACTAATAAGAACCTAACGGTGCTCACAGATGATCACAAACGAGTTATTAAGTAAGAAGCTGTGAGACAAATTCTTAGCAGGAGTTAACAGGTGATTAAATGACGTTGAAGAATAATAAAGATATCATTGGCGGAAGAAGATTAGCAGGTCAAGAATGTGTGTGTGTGTGTGTGTGTGCGTGTGCGTGTGCGTGTGCGTGTGTGTGTGTGTGTGTGTGCCTTCATCATACTGACACAAGATTAGCAGACCATCATTCACATAAAGGCGCCAAGCCAAAAACATCACAGCACCAGCAGAATGATCCCCCATTACCACGTCAAACACATATGTGCAAATTGTTATTGAAACCGAATACCTTGATACGATACGAATGAAAACGTACTATTTACATGAAAGACGGAGCACAACTCATTTTCTTTACGATATAACCCGACAAGAATATATATATATATTTTTTTTTACACGTATATAACAAAGTACTGATTTGCTAGCTAGTGCGGTATTGCTGCATCATTTGCTCTACACTACTCTACCTAACTCCGGATTGTATTGATATTTTATATGCAAATGGACGCCAGGGTAGGTATTTTACTCGATAAAGAATCATGGTTCGTGTCCTTAAATCTTGACTTTAAGACAACCACGCCCGCTCACCTCCCTGTCCACACACCTGCTACTAATTGTGTTCCGATACCTGCCTCCTCCTCCTCCTCCTGCTGCTGCTGCTACACCAGCCAGCCTAATCATATCTTACGTTGCGTGGTGGTGGTGGTGGTTGGGAAAGTACAGGTGTTGGTGGTAGTGGTGGTTGTTGGTTGGTAGAGGAATGTACAGGTTGTCAGAAGATGGCGGTGATTGTTGTGACAGTAAAAGTGTTAGTATTGATAGTGGTGGTGATTGTTGTGACAGTAATAGTAGTGGTAGTAATGGTGGTGATGGTGGTGGTGATTGTTGTGATAGTAATAATAGTGCTGGTGGTGTTGGGAGTATTGACAGTTAACAGCAGCAGAGGTGGCAGGTGTCATCCACCCCATTATAAACAAGGTATCGTTGAAGTCTCCTAAAACCTGAACTGATAACTAAACACACTAAACCAACCTACAGGGTTAGGTTAGGTTAGGTAAGGCAAGGGTAGGGTAGTTAATAACCTACCTAACCTAACCTAACCTAACCTAAAAAACAAACTTCATTTTAATGTTATGAATTATCAGTAAAAAAAAAATACTGCCAGGCATGACTTGGTAATTTACCTGAAGGGGGTTCGTGGGGTCAGCAATGGTTCGTGGCTGTGAGTGAACCACCTGATGCGCGGTTCCCCAAGGCACTATGTTTACCTCCTCACTGTTTACTTCTTTACAAATGAGTTTTACGTCGTTCATTTAATTTATGATTTCGAATTAATATCGTTTTGGATTATTTTATTTATTTATTTTTCTTAGGTGCACTTAAAAAAAATCTTATCTTGCAGCCTCAGCCACAGAATAAATCCCTAGGCCCTATACCATATTAATTTGGCTCCGTCACGGCCCAAACGCGTGCTTGGGTGATTTGATAACATTGCACACGGCGACAAAAAAAAATACAAAAATAACGAGTTTCTTGGCTTGTATGAGTTAAGAGTACAAATAATGTATTAGCCAGGCACCGTGATGTACAACCCGCCCTGTGAGACCATCTGTATGCACACCACCGCCACTGCTTCCAAGCGACTTCTTTTATATTTTTAATTTACGAATATACTTCTGATGCATTGGAATATTAGTTTTACTCTAGTAATATATACAGAAAAGGGGTAACTGCGGATTTAATATGATTGAATTACACATATTATTATCTCCAGCAGCACGCGGTTTCAATTTATCCACCATAATGTTGTTTGTGCAGCTTATTTTTCCTTCAGGTCTTAGGTAACAAAATTTCTTATAAACTTCCAAGCTTTGATCATCCCTTTTGGCCGAAGGCTGCCCCTGTGGGTCTAGTGTTAACATTAAGAGTCATCAGGCAGGGTAGCTGGGTACCCTGCATTCCCCAGTGTTCGGTAGTGTGAGGATCTCCATTCATCTTGTGTCCAGCACCGCATCAGCCTCTCCAGCGCGCCATTGGGGGCCGCCCATGTTGTCCCTCCCTCCCGTTGTCTTACATTATGGCTTCGTTTAATGCCTTAAACATTAGAAGTTTACTCTAATGTAATTAATTTATTTAGTACCATACTCTAATGGTAAGCACTACTTGTAATGTTGCTATCATCCTCGAGAATAACACTTGAAAATACAAGGATAATAGCACCGCCGTGAGAACTTAGAACAAACGGACAAGGTCCTGGGCATCCCCGCGTGGCTGGCAGCCCCCTGGTGGTGGGTTTAACAACTATTCGCACCTATCGACAAAAGCTAATCGTGATGCGCCACAGTGGGGATGACAGATTCAAGAAATATGAGAAATGGTGTGATCCTCTCACGATCTTAAGACAAAGTGACTGCAAAATAAATGAAGAGAGTTTGGAGTGCGTGGCGGGAAGCCTTTGGGAGGAGGTGATAGATACGAAACTCGTTAATACAACGTGCCTTTATCTGACAACTTTAATACCTGCTGCTGAGGATAGAAAAATACAAGGCACATCAAGCGGGAATATATTCAATCTGATCCCCAGAGTGTTGGGGCCCTTTTCTTTCTGTGTATTTCCGATGCTTTATGGGGAGACAATACAGCTTGTTCGTCTCCCACATGAAATCGAATCGACGAAAATATATCCAGATAAAAAAATCACGTTATAAATGTCAACACAAAAAAGTGCAACAGTTTTAAATGAAATATGACAGTACATCTGGCAGCCACGAGGGACAAGATATTACTGTACCTAGGAGATATATTTTCATTCTGAGATACGGACGCTGCAGAATATCTTTTACACATTTTTGAACGACGATGAAGCGTAGGAATTTATGGATTAGATAAGATGATAAGATTTAGAAGGAATTTAGAAAGTAGAATCACTGAAGCTGATGTGAATTATTTGGCAGGGGTTAAAAAGGCAGGGATCCCGTGTATAAGCAAGAGTGTTTTCTGTACACAGCTGGGCTCGTATTCATTAAGCTTAGGAAGTTAGATTTTCCCCATAAATGGTGTTGTAAGAACACATCCGAACACCTGCTTATTTCACCTGATGATAAACTATCCTAACACTAACGTAACCTAAACTGACATAACCTAACCTAATCTAACCTAACAAAATTAACTAACTTAATTTAATATAGCTCAACCTAACCTAACTCAATCCCTCCACGGTAGCATTAGAAAGAGAGAGAGAGTGTGTGTGTGTGTGTGTGTGTGTGTGTGTGTGTGTGTGTGTGTGTGTGTGTGTGTGAACTAGTGAGAGTAGAGATGGGAAGAAAGAGGAAGGATTAGAAGAAGAAACGACCTAGCGTGTGAGATATGAGTGAGGGTGATGGATTGGCCAATCAACGTGGTGTCCATCAGTTCCATCTCACCTTCCTATAAAAGTTGACCTCCAGTGTCCTGATCAACCACCATCAACAGTAGGTCCTCACTCACTCAGTCAGTCAGTCAGTCAGCCAAATAGATGGATCGATTGTTCTTCTCTTGACCAAAAAGGGGAGGATTTTCTTGCCCCGTGTTATTAACTTTGTGACGCTGTGTTATATAAATAAAAGAAAAACACGTATAAGTACTGGTAATAGTGCCGGATTTAGACCTGTGGAGGCCCATGGGCAGCCTCTTTGTGGAGGCCCCCCTCATTATAACTACCCAAGAGGGTGGGGTGGCTAGTGAAGCGAGCCTAAACATCTGGGAGTTCCGGGGGCTTACAGCGCCCCCCGGGAAAATTTTGAAATTTGAACACTTCTTCGGAGAATTTTGAAGCCATATGCAGTTATATTGAGGAAATAAGAACATTGAGAAATTTTTAATTAACTGTATATTTATTGATTGTGTACAAATTCCCAACACACACACACACACACACACACACACACACACACAAAAGTGAGACATGACTGGAGTCATTCGTGTGGTTTCAAGTCGACCAGTCCTGATATAGCTACTACCGCACATGTTAAAAATTTTCAAGTGACTTCACAGAAAATAATATATTATTAGTTATTACAGAGAGATGACTCTTTGCATTATTTATCAGATAAACCTCTACTCTACGTGACCTGGCCGCTGCAAAGTTTTTGATCAACTTTTCGAAGTCAATCTCTCTGAGGATGTCATATTCGATACTCATCAAAGCCAGGTGGCTGAGCCTATCATGACACATTGTAGTACGAAGTCTGTTTTTAATAAACTTCATTTTACTGAAAGAACGTTCACCAGAACAATTTGTGACCCTGAGCACCAAGTACATCAGTAGCATTATTTCAACATTTGGAAATGTATCTACAACTTTCTTGTCTATCAACACCTTGTAAAGGTAATGTGCCCTCCCTTTCTCACCATCTTCGTCTTCAAGAAATAGAGTGAAGAATGCTGTAAACTGCACAAGTTCAACTCCAAGTGTTCTTGCTGAACATAGTTTTACGTGATGGAATAGATAAACATGAATTTTAAAAAATGAAAATAAAAATATTCCAAATGAATAAACAAATAAATAAAAATATTGTAATATCTGGAGGCCCCCAGATTGTGGAGGCCCCTGGGCAGCTGCCCACTTTGCCCACTCCTGAATCCGGCCCTGACTGGTAAACACTCATATTAATAAGTCAAAACCCAAATATATTATACACATACGCAGAAAAATTTCATCTTTAACCGAGATCCTCAACCACTGGAAATGTCACTGTCGGTACTGAAGAAAAAAAATCGCGTCAGTGGAGCCTCCCGCCGCGTCTGAGAATGGCAGACTCAGGGGGTACGATCCCGCACAAAGAATCCCTGCGTCAGCTCGCATTATACCCGCGTTCGCCCATCATAATTACATTGTTCTATTCCTCATAATATATTTTCGGTCGAAAAATCTTGGGATTTTTCTTAGTTGCTGCATGAGGTGTGATAATGATGTACATGTTTTAAGTGATTAGTTACTGAAAAGTGGTAATAGTGTCGTAGTGCCTCAATCATTTTTTCGGGTATACAGTACAGGGGGTATTGTGTTTTGTGTTCGTGTTTAATTATTTATGAGATTTTTTTTTAGATATTAGTGTATGATTTATTGTGCGAAATATACTCTCTCTCTCTCTCTCTCTCTCTCTCTCTCTCTCTCTCTCTCTCTCTCTCTCTCTCTCTCTCTCTCTCTCACCACCACCACCACCACCACCTACAATTCCCCCTTTCCTTTTCTTAACCCTCCGTGAAGACCTTCCTCGTGTGACCCAGGATGACCCAGGTCATGGTGCATTTTGTCACAATGGTGCCCCGCCGTACACACAATGGCATGGCTCGATTTTCAAATTTCCTGCTAAATCGACAACCCGCGCGGAAAGATATTAGGCGGGCGCTACCTGAGGGGCGTCTTCATTTGTCTTGGCGGAAAGGTGCGCCAGTAATCAAAAAACTTTAACAATTAACTTAACACTATATGCCTGTGAATTAATCCTTACATCTTCACACACTTTATTTGTGACAACTGCCTCTACTGCACTGCTATCACCTTCTCTTCAACTTTCCCGTAAATACTGGACCCAAATACAAGACGAGGTGAGTGGTATATAGTTACTTGGTTACTACAGCGCACCTTTTATTAATTCTCATACCTGGATTATAATTACAGTATCTATGATTATTTCTTGATTATACTTACCTGTTTCCTTATAGTGAAATAGGGTCGTTCCCAGACTAAATTTGACAGACGAGCAGATAACATCTGATAAAGCATCTAAGATGACGGTTGGTCTCAGTAATATTACGGTATGGTAACACCTTTAGACTCATTAAGTTCCGCTTTTAAAATTATTCATCAAACATTATTTGCGTTCATTTTCTTTGTTGTGATAAAAGAAAATGAAATTTGTTTATGGGGTGACGACTTTATTTTTTATTAGGATTGTCCGACACGCGTATAGCAAACATTTTACTTTAATGTACTACATTTTGTTTTATCCTCTTCACCGTTGATCAGCCTGTTAGCCTCTTAGGAGGTCGGTAACGACTTTGTTACCCACTGTTGGCACTGTGGGCATGTAATGGTTCCATTATGCACTGCACTATTGGCAAGCATGGGTGTCCGCAGTATCTTTTCCAGAGGGGAGTGCAGGAAAGCAAGACAAGGCCCAACATATCACTTTATTCAAAACAGGTATAGACTGTATATCCATATAATTTTATGATCAAGTATAATTGAGTTACTTTTGAGGACTGTATGATCAGAAATATCACTAATCAGTATCATCACCAAATTCTTAATCACTAAAATTATCATCGGGTTGACCTTAAGCATTGAAAACTAAAGAAAACAACTAATTTTATATCATTAATCCTGATAATCTAGGGATGGCCAATGCTAGCTGTCTGTCACGATGGTGACTTGCTCAGAACATTAGCAGCGTAATTTCAATGGTTAAATACTGCAGGTAACGCTTATCAGTTTCAAAACAATCAATCACGTCTTCAGTGAAAGCTTCCTTTCTATATAACACATTCTAGCGGTGCATATTGATCATTCACAATCCAGACAAGCGTTCATTTAACATTGTTGATCGAAGCCATGTCTTGACACGTCTCAGCATGCTAAATGACCGCTCTACTTCACAAGAGGAGGCTGTAAATGTCAAGGAGATCAGTAGGTCTTCTCGAATAGCAGGAAATAAATCACACTGCTTCAGAAGATCCGCCAAGGACAAGATTTCCCTGGAATCAGATGCAATTTTCTTCAGGGAATGTGAATGCTGTGTCCACATTTCAAACCAGGGCTGTGACTCCCGAGCAAAATTTGTGATGTTGCAGATATCATTTAACTGTGCCATTTTTGTCCTATATTCAGTAACCATTGGAGTTTTTCTCACTTTTTAATAAAAAAATAAAAACATAATCCCTAACGGTACCGAGCTCAGAGCATTCCGCTATATTTGTTTTGCTCTTATATTCAGTTGTGAATAATGATATTTACGATTTTTTTATAGTGTTTATAATTATGGGTCGTATTATGCAAGACAAATTGTGCAGATCCCCAAATATCATACAAATTATAAAAAAATAAAATCAATCAGTTTTACTTTTTTTTCATCCTCTTTGCCACTGATCAGCTCGTTAGCCACTTGAGTGATTGGTCACGTCTCTATTACGCACTGTTGGCAAGTACTGGGCATGCACTGGCTCCTGAATGTATGTGAACCTGCTCCAGTGCTTGTCAAGTCTGGTCTTGAAAGAGCTCATACTCGGTACCGTTACAACACTCTCTGGCAGATTTTTCCAAGAGTTCACAACTCTCACTCCGAAAAAGTTCGCCCTCACAGTTTTCTGGACTTGTGGCTTCTTCAACCTTGAGCTGTGACCCCTTGTGGGTAGAGCGTCCGCCAGCTCCAGGTAAGGACACTCGACTGAGTAGTGCCCCTTGAGATGTTTATACACCTCAATTAGGTTCCCCCTTGCCCGTCTGTAGTATAAGCTAGGGTAGTTGAGGTGTCGAAGTGTTGGCACCAGTCTGGTGGCCTTCCTTTGGACATTTTCAATCAACTGTCAGTCCCTAGGATATCTCGGGTGTCATGGTCACAATGACTGCTGGTCTGTTTGAAACCTGATGATTCATATTATACTCCACGCCCGCAAAACATGTGGATAACTGGTGAGTTATCCCTAGGAAGAAACGCGTTTTCCCTCTCTTTAGGTGCCGGCCATTTTCTCCAAGATCTCAACGTATATACACAAAGGCTCCTTGTCCATAAGTCCAGCCCACTTGGGGAACTAACAGTTGTCAACTTGTATGTTCCACTGTTTCCTGGCAAGCTCAATCTCTAATTAGTTTATGTAAATCAACTTAAGAAATTCACCAAAACCCGTGTCAACTGAGGGTCATCTTTGAATGTGTAGCAGTTGATTTGAATGTAATTTCTGTCATTGCGTGAGTAGCCATCTCTGGCAACTCATGCCGTATATTAACCTGTGTGCGAAGGAGAAATGTCCCTTCCTTTGACGTTCTCCAAATTATCCCAGGTATGTGAACGAGTGTTTCCCGTCGATATAGTCATTCAGTTTAACTTAGTCAATTTTGTGAATATCAGTGTTCATGTTGTAACAGTGAAATTGTCATTTACCCAGTGTAAGAAGTACTATAACGCAAATGTCGATTGTCGTTGCTAGACGAAAGATTATTTGTGATTGAGTCATCATCAGCCCTTCCAGAGACGTTCTCCAAATTATCCCAGGTCCAGTATGTGGGTTATTTGAACACCCCACCGGCTGCCCGGGGTCAGTGGATACCTAACAGTTAGCTGTATTGGACGATGTCGTTGATTCGGCAGGGTTAAACTGCTCAAGTCCGCATCCTGGGAACTAGACCCCAGACTCTCGCCACTTGTCAGACTACAACCGACCATAACAGCGATCTTCATTTGTTGAGACAGCAGTGGTATACCCTGGGACACTCGTTGAAGTTATGTGGTCCACAGTATTTGTTATATATGATTGGGGATAATTAAACGAAATATAATTATCCCATGTTGGGTAGTGAACCCATAAAATTTGTTAGTATCAGTAATAACGTGTTATGTGTTGTGAGTGCATCCTCCATATGTACTACCAACAGTTCTAGTGAAGGTACCATATGTAAGTTTGTCATGTAGCTGTATGTTAATGAAATGTACCACCAGTAATGTTGTAAGAAGCAAGATTATCAAATTGGAATTGCAGATGAGTAAAGCCAAGGAGTTGAACCTTTTAGTTGTATGTTAATGACATCTTTTACCTAATTTAATTTCACATTAATAAACCATTTCTTAGAGTATATTAGGGTTATCAATTTCCCTCAGTATCCACCTTTATTTTTGTCCAATGAGTTGACACCAGAATTATAGTACTGTCATGTGCCTGTAACTCTTAGAAGCACGCATGTCGTGCCATTAATCACATATAAGGCAATTGTTGCCATTTTGTTTTCGCCCCACTGCTGCCATTAATCACATATAAGGCAATTGTTGCCATTTTGTTTTCGCCCCCACTGCTGCCGTTAATCACATATAAGGCAATTGTTGCCATTTTTTTTTCGCCCCTCTGTTGCCGTTAATCGCATATAAGGCAATTGTTGCCAATTTTTTTTTCGCCCCTCTGTTGCCGTTAATCTCATGTAAGGCAATTGTTGCCATTTTTTGTTGTCGCCCCACTGCTGCCGTTAATCTCATGTAAGGCAACTGTTGCCATTTTTCGTTTTTGCCACACTGCTGCCATTAATCACATGTAAGGCAATTTTTGTGAGAGACTCATTTTACACCTGGCTTTGTAGAGAGAGAGAGAGAGAGATTCTACACCTGGTGTGTGTGTGTTTAAAAACGTCATCTGTGTTTATTATCCCTCACTGAGCCAAGTTGGTGACGATACAGTACAGTAATTGGTTCCGTGAATCTGTCCTTCCGTACGTCCGTTCCTTCTTTGGTTCGTATCTGTCTCTCGTTTCTGTCATAAATTTCACGTCAGCTAAGTTATAAAATTTGTAAAGTAATTAATGTAATTGTGTAGAGTTGTCTGTGGCTATAAATGATACTCTGATAACTATGTAAGCTGGGCTGGGATACAGTTAGGCTCTTCTTGTTTGATACTGCCAACAAAGTTCATCTGTCACTACTTAATAACAGACTGTTGGACGGAGACTTGTAGGCGGACGAAGGGCACTAGTTTACTGTCAACAAGAGATCTGAACTAATGTTACCGAGTCTAACAGTGTCGAGTCTCTGTTTTCTCCTCGGTAAGTCGTATTCTGCCACGGTCCGAGTGTGTTGATTACCTTCTCTGTCTCTCTACAATGTACTTTATCTTTTTATATTGTAAATTAAGTATTTTGCGTTCCTAATAGTATATTTTTTAGATTATAGACTGTGAATAGACTGTAAATAATGTTAGCTTCTTACGATAATGTCAAATAACACAAAAATTACGACCTTTTATATGAAACTGTATGTTTCCCTTTCAACGTGGGATTATTACATTGGAAGCCTTCATCACGTTCCCAGGCAGGTAACACAGCACACGGGGCCCTGTTACCCCATCTGTCCTGCTGTTTCAAATTAAACCAAGCAATATGTTTTTCAAATGAGAAAATTAGACCACATATCTTAACTAATGTTAGGGGAGGAACAATGCAAACACACAATTATCTTTAAAAGGTTTGGTAATAATTATAATACATATAAAAAGTAGCTTGTTGAAGAAGCTATAAATTTTATATTGTACTTACGACTTAATAGTCTTGAATCCCGAAATGTGTATTGTACAAGTAACTCGCCTCATCTAAATGTTGAATGTTGTATCACCTGTAAATTCAACCTTCCTCCTTCATCTGTTCACCTCTCCACCACACTCCAACATACCCGTCACACCGCTGTGGCAACAGTATGTGTAACCCATACATACAGTACTGTACATCCACATGGCCTTTGTGCAGCGTATTCATACCCATCCATGTAACCTTTGTTTAATACCAAGACCTAAATTGCTCTGATGTTTAATATTCATATACACCTACATACCCCTTGTGTGGTACAGACTACACTCTTATAGCCATGGTGTAAGTCATGTACACTACAGTACACCCACATAGTCCTGATGTTTTTTTTGTTTTTTGTTGTTTTTAACTGTGGTGGATTAGGGGAGGCACACATTACAGTGTCCTCTGAAGGGCCATGCAACTCACATGTTGTTTACACTCAAGTTTGTCTTGATAGGACATCATGGATAAGAACGATGAAAATACTCAACTTAGCTGTGTAATAAGAATGAGTGAATGCACCAAGTTTAGAGTTGTAGTTGTTGGTGGATGGAATATGTGGGAAGTCAGGGCATTCCATAAATACAAAGACCGAAGCTGATTGATGTTGAAGTTCGATTCAAAGGAACTTGCACGAGGTAGTGGCGGCATAATATAGAATGGTGTGTGTTGCAACTGGGACTAAAATGCGGAACAAGATATCATATTTCATTGGTAATTTACAATTGAAGTAATGACGGAAGAAAGAGAATGAGATGGATTATCTGATAAGAAGGTCGTTGATATGGCGAATATTTGTACCCTGTAACTCTTTCAACAGTGAGAAGAATATGGACCACCAACCCACACGCCACAGGGCGCCACATGGGGGCAGACATGGCGGGTATAAAGTATGGACAGTTTACACATGTAGCTGTTTCAAGGAATGTTTAAAACTTATATAAAAGTCAATAATATTGATAGTGGAGTTTCTTAAAATGTGAATATTGCTGAAAGCAAGTGGAAGATGGAGATTATCTTGTTTGGTAGTTAGATCTGCTGTAAGACGTGACTGACGGTGGGCAAAATAGTGGTTAATGGTGTGAACAGAAGAGCTTGTGTTGCTGGAAGTAGCGGAGGTCATTGATATGGAGATAAAAGAGAGTAGGTGCAAGAATTAAACCCTTGAGGCACTCCAGTATTGGTGAGAAAGTAGAGTATGAACCGTCCAAAACCACACAAAAGTGGTGGTTGGAGGGAAACAAAAAAGCCCAAAAGATGAAAATTTGGCAAAGGTTTGATGTCATACTATGTCAGAAAATTAAGAAATGCCAAGGACAACCAGATGACATTCACCAAAGATATCGGGAGAACAGTCGAGTTAGGCGAGTGAGCAAGTCTGCGGTGGAACTGTTAGAATCGGAATCCTGTCGAGTGTGAGAGAAGAGTTGGTGTTCTTCATGGTGTTTATGTAGCTGTTGTGACTAGAATCCCTGACTACAGAGATGGTTGAGTTGAGACCTACGAGTCCTGTAGATGGCAAGAGAGGATGGATCAGTAAGAGAGGATGGATCAGTAAGAGAGGATGGATCAGTAAGAGAGGATGGATCAGTAAGAGAGGATGGATCAGTAAGAGAGGATGGATCAGTAAGAGAGGATGGTCAGTAAGAGAGGATGGATCAGTAAGAGAGGATGGATCAGTAAGAGAGGATGGATCAGTAAGAGAGGATGGTCAGTAAGAGAGGATGGATCAGAAAGAGAGGATGGATCAGTAAGAGAGGATGGATCAGAAAGAGAGGATGGTCAGTAAGAGAGGATGGATCAGTAAGAGAGGATGGATCAGTAAGAGAGGATGGTCAGTAAGAGAGGATGGTCAGTAAGAGTAGAGCAAATTAGGGTAAATATAACCAAGCAGACAGTAACAAGTTCGGACACCTATTTTTTAGAGAGTAAGAGGAAGGCTACCACTAGGTCTCAGGGTTTTATTCACGTCTAGACAGGAAAGATATGAAAGTCCTAACTGAGTATAACGATTTTAACAGTTGTTTCTGATAGGTTGTAGGACTAGGGTGGGTTAAATTACTTGGCTAATGACCGAATTGCTTTGGTATTTGTCGGTTCAGAATAAGGAGGTTATTATTTTGGTCTGGTTGAAAGACTTTTAGGATTTAAGATGATTAACATTTTATGAAATGTTGTCGGCAGCAGGAGTGGGCGATGCCATATAGAAGTGCCATGTAAAGTGGGAATAAGGTTATCAGAAGTCTTACCAGTCAGCTCTGTCATAGTGGCAGGTGTGTGTGTGTAGAGGAGGACTGAAACTCGGAGAAAAATAGTAAAAATGTAGAAACAATGTAGAAGGAAAAAATAACAGTAATAGAAAAATTATAATATATACTTACACTACAACTATATAGGCCTAGTGTTGCAAATTACCTACACTATACACGTATGTATGCTACACCCATATAGACTTATATGTCCCACACATACACGACACTCATATAACACTATTGCTACAGGTAAGGTGTTGTATTTTTGTAAATTTATCAAATGTTTTCTTTATATACAGTTAGATGTAAGTTACGCCAGTACTATCATGTGAAGTGTATTACAGGCGAGCGAATGTTTACGTGAACAAAGTGAAGTAGAGACCAGATGTAGGTAAACAGTGGTTGTTGTGTTGGCTGGAAACATGTAAACAACAGATCCAGTGTTAGGAGGTTCACCGTGTAAGGAGTGGAGATGAATGGTGGATCAAGCGAGGTAGTGTACTCGAGGGTATAGGTGACAGTGATGGTGTACGCCAGTGTGTTTGTAACCTGTTGAGGAAGGATCTGCCCATGTGCTTCCAGAGTCACTTACACCGGAGCTCAGATCAGACGGTAAGAGCTCGACTCGTGTAAACAAACCATCTGGTATGAGGAGGATAATCTTTCTACGTTTCGTAATGTTTGTGTTTTAATATTACCCCAAGGACCTAAATATGGAAGTTGAATATATTTAACGCCTTGGTATAGTTATGAATGGGCATGAATTTATTATTAAGGAAATTATTTGTGTACAATAATGACTACAACTTGGATATGCGTTTTATAAAACCTCCCCAATACAAAAAAATGTACATATTCTATTTACATTCAAAGTCATAAGAGTGAAAGTTAGAACAGATGTATGCCTCATTGATTACTATTTTAATACTATTGAGCTTATATGATTAAGACTTAGAACTTAAAAACACTTCTTCAGTCATTAAGAGAAGGTTGACGTCTGTATGTCTTATGAAGGCTGTCACTCGTCAACACAGATATAGTATGTTCCCTTAGTGAGAAATTGTAGGCGTTTCTTACACTCGTATGGGAACAGAACGAGGGACAACTTGTATGTGTGTTGAGTTAATGTTGAACACACGATATATCCTCGAACACCTCTAACAGAAGTTTAATGAAGTAAAAATGGCCGCCAAATCACTTTTAATCAGATCACGGATTTTGTCGAAAGTTCCAAGTTTTAAGAAAATCTGTCACTACCTTTAAGGGTTATCATGGTGCCGTAGAGTTGAGGCCACTGACGTACTGTATTGTCCCGCCAACTTAGGTTTGTTAGTATCTGGAGTCCTGTAAACACCATCAAATCTTCACTCATACACTGTCCTTCATTGTTGTAAATTAATAGTATTAATTAAATATTCGCACATCATCACACACCCTTACACATAATCTTACACTCATACACATCTTCACACACCCTTTCACATCATCACACACTCTTACACATCATCATACACCCTTGTCTCCTATTGGTCCAGAAATTGACACACGCATTCAACAAAGGCACTTGCAGACAAGGAAATAAGCAAGCTCGCCCGCACTCATGTATGTTGGGGAGGAAGGGAGGGGGTGGTATTTCGTATTTGGCCAATAAAGGGGTTCTTAATTATTGATGATGTCATAGCTCCAGCTGGTAAGGTGGCCAGGCAGTTGTAGTTCCATAACTCTTCATAGTAACATCATTATAAATCCAAGTAATGATGAGTTTTGACCAATTAGCTGTCATTCCGTTGCTCTTCATGACGTCACAACTCCAGGTGAGAAGTTTGGCCAATACAGCTGTTACCTGTGACGTCATCAATCAGCTTGAGGCACAGTTCCTCTGGCCGCGAAATAAATAAATATCCGGACACACCAAAAAAATAATAATAATAATTAACGGTTTATTGAAAGAGCATGGCAGCCGGAAGGCTGAAAATATACAATTACATAATTGGGGAATGGGTCTCTTGATTTACAAATGATGTACAAGTAACATAAGTGATACAAATATGACATATAATAATTAGGTGTTGCTAATTTTTACAATGGTTGGGACTGGGCTGTTCTTGTAGCAATCAGTTCGTGCTCGTATGGGCTGGATGCGGTTGGGCAGGTGTGTGGCCAGGACAATAGCTTGGGGAATGCAGGTGTGCTCCATCCTTCAAGGAAGGCCGAAGCCGTGAGGTCAGGTCAGGTTAGGTCAGATCCAGCCACAATCAGTATTGCTGTGTTTTGAGCTTTTCCTTCGAGTTGAAATTGCCACTTTGTATATCACTTGTGGGTTAATCGTCAATCTTTGCACTGTACTGTTGGTGTGAGGTTGTTGATAAATCCAGATGGGAAGGAGGAGATGGGAAGGGAGAGCCCGACAGACCGGGCTGGCAGCTGTCTCCATGGTCAAGAGACCACGGCCGCGTTAGCGGGCAGTGCCGACTGCACCGTCCTTACCCCAAGAAGGCTTGTGTGCATGCTCTTGTGCCAGTCTGTTTGTAGTGCATAGATGATGATTTGATTTACTACTATTAAAAGTGTATAGAAAGCTAAAGGTCTCCAAACCATGATAAAACATAGGTTACTAAGAGGTTATTGTAAAGTTCTGGAAAATATATTGTCTGAATCTAAAGTTACCAAGTTGTTTTATTTACACTGTTCGCTTCTCAGCTCTACACTGTTCACCTCTCAGCTCTCTCCTACACTGTTCGCTTCTCAGCTCTCCTACACTGTTCACCTCCCTCAGCTCTCCCACAGCCTGACTTCTCAGCTCTCCTACACTGCTCTCCGCTTCTCAGCTCTCCTACATTGTTCACCTCCTCAGCTCTCCCTACACTGTTCACCTCTCAGCTCTCCTACATTGTTCACCTCTCAGCTCTCCTACATTGTTCACCTCTCGCTCTCCTACACTGTTCGCTTCTCAGCTCTCCTACATTGTTCACCTCTCAGCTCTCCTACATTGTTCACCTCTCAGCTCTCCTACATTGTTCACCTCTCAGCTCTCCTACATTGTTCACCTCTCAGCTCTACGTTATTGTTATTGATATATTACCGAGTTAAAAACAAGGCTGTCTCCCACACCTGTGCAACATCTGCCACCAGTTAATTAAACACCTGAGAGTGTTAAGGCCAAATATTGGACTACCTGGCTACTCTTTAACTCCATTAGAGATTTAATCTTATTTTCGCCTCCTTGTATCATAAGCAACAAACACCTGTTGAGTATGAGACTGGGTTGGTACGCCTGGTAGGCTAACTTGTCAATATTCAAATCTTTTACTTTAACTTTTGTTGGCATCCTCGTCGCAACAATAATCTTATAAGCGGCGTAAGTTTATATGCTTATTAAATACAACAACAAATCAGACTCGGCATAGTGCTAGGCCAGCTTTAATAATAAGCAGCGTGAGGTCAGTATTTTTGTCTACGATACACCCGCTGTCTGAAGTTTTCTCGTTCAAATTAAAACACGTCAAAGGGAGTAACAACAGTATATTTATAATTAATAAGATATGGCCAGTTCTGAATAATTAACCCAACTTTTAATTTATCCTAATGATCCTTAGTTAAACATACTGTACAAACACCTTTACTACATCGACTTATAAAACGACTAATGATTGAAAACGAAGATTCTGGCGGAGTAACAACTATTACAAATTGATTTGTGATACTTCGGTAATAAGCTGTTTTTATTCATAAACCGGAGACATTAATTTTTGTATTTCGTGTCAGAGAATAGTTCAACCAAGTTAGACATGTATCATAGACAACCATCAAGTCAGTTTATAGTTGTGAACTAGCAGTATTGTACGTTACTCTCGCTGAGTGGCCCATATACCCGTCCTTCACCTTGGTGATGGTTGAAGACGGCGAGTGACCTTGTGCGGTGTCGGTTGTTGTGTCGACTGTGTCGAGTTTCATCTGAAACGTTAGAAACTTGCTCTATAGTGATTACTGGTTCCAAGGAGCAGCTTCCATTGGTGTTATTATATTGAAAAGGAAAGAAAAATGTAGTTACTCTCTCCCAGTTGGGCCGGTCAACAACCGGACAGTAGTTATCTGCTCTCTTACTCGAAGCTTGTGTGAAAACTTCAAAATAAACTGTTAATAAGCTTCCTACAACGTCTTGAATTTACTCTTTTTTTTGGACAAAGTTGATTTAGTTTGTTTTTAGTCAAATTGGAGGAAGTAGGTGTCGGGGCAAGACTGACCCACCCCATCACGACTCAACTGATGGCGACTTGGACCTAACCACAGAGAATCTTCGTGGAGGAGGACCTGGCCACGGAGACACTCAGTGAAGGAGGACATGGTGTCACAGAGGCTTCCAATGATGGAAGATCTACAAACACCGTACGTAATATTTCTCAAATTGTTTACAGGTATGCCTCACACACCTGAAGTCTCCCATGTAGATGAAAATATGGTTCTTTCGTAAGATTTTTCTCGTAACGATAACATTTTTCAGTGCGATATTTATGTCTTTACCTGAGTCTACCTGGAAATGCGTGCAGGGGTGTGGGATGGTGAGTAGGGGTGTGGTGGTGGAGTGCAGGGTGTGGGGCGAGTGCTGGGATGTGGTGGTGAGTGTAGGGGTGTGGTGGTGAGTGCAGGGGTGTGGGGGTGAGGTAGGGGTGTGGTGGTGAGGCAGGGTGATGGTGGAGGTAGGTGTGATGGTGGAGGTAGGTGTGCTGGTGAGTGCAGGGGTGGGGGCGAGTGCTGGTTTGTGGTGGCGAGTGCTGGGATGTGGTGGTGAGCAGGGTGTGGGGAAGGAAAAGGGATGTGGTGGTGAGTGCAGGGTGCGGGTGGTGGAGTAGGTGGTGTGGGGTGAGTGCAGGGTGTGGATGTAGGAGGCAGGTGTGCTGGTGGTGAGTGCAGGGTGTGGGGGGGGCGAGTGCTGGGTTTGTGGTGGCGAGTGCTGGGATGTGGTGGTGAGTTCAGGGTGTGGGGTGGAAAGTGTTGGATGTGGGGTGAGCGCAGGGGTGTAAAGGAGGGTGTGGTGGAGAGTGCTGGGGTGTGGTAGAGTGCAGGGATTGTGGTGGGTGCTGGGATGTGGAGTGAGTGCCGGGATGTGTTTGAGGAATGCAGGGTGTTGCAGAGCTATGAGTGTGGTATTGAACTAGGGGTGAGGTGACCGCAGGGGTGTGGGATGAGCAGGGGTGGGGTGAGCTCAGGGGTGTGGGGGTGAGCCCAGGGATGGGGTGAGCGCAGGGGTGTGTCGGTGAGCGCAGGGTGTGGGGGCGAGTACAGGGTGTGAGGTCACTCCAGAGGTGTGTGGGGCGAGTCCAGGGGTGTGGGGGCGAGTCCAGGGGTGTGTGGGGGTGAATCCAGGGGTGTGGTGGTGAGTCCAGGGGTGGTGGGTGAGTCCAGGAGTGTGGGGGTGAGTCCAGAGGTGTGGGAGTGAGTTCAGGGTTGTGGGGGGTGAGTCCAGGGTTGTGGGGGGTGAGTCCAGGGTCTGGGATGAGTCCAGGGTGTGGGATGAGTGCAGGGTGTGGGGGTGAGTGCAGGGGTGTGTGGGGTGAGTGCTGGGGTGTGTGGGGTGAGTGCTGGGGTGTGGGGCACATCCAGGGGTGGGGGGTGAGTGCACGGGTGTGGTGAGTCCACAAGGGTGTGGGGGTTAGTGCAGGCGTGTTGGGGTAAGTGCAGAGGTGGGATGATTGCAAGGGTGTGGTGGTGAGGCAGGGTGGTGGTGAGTGCCAGTGTGGGGGTGATTCCAGGGTGTGGGGTGAGTCCAGGGGTGTGGGGGTGGAACCAGGGGCAGTGTGGGGGCATCCAGGGGTGTGGGGGTGAGTCCAGGGGTGCGTGGGGGGGGTGAGTGCAGGGGTGTGGGGCGAGTCCAGGGTGTGGGGGGTGAGTGCAGGGTGGGGGCGAGTCCAGGGGTGTGGGGGGTGAGTCCAGGGGTGTGGGGGTGAGTGCACGGGTGTGGTGAGTCCAAGGGTGTGGGGGTTAGCAGGCGTGTTGGGGCAAGTGCAGAGGTGCGGGGATGATTGCAAGGGTGTGGTGGTGAGTGCAGGGTGTGGTGGTGAGTGCTTGTGTGTGGGGTGAGTCCAGGGGCAGGGGTGAGTCCAGGGGTGTGGGGTGGAGTCGAGGGGTGTGGGGGTGAGTCCAGGGGTGTGGGGGTGAGTCCAGGGGTGTGTGGGGGTGAGTGCAGGGGTGTGGGGGGCGAGTCCAGGGGTGGGGTGAGTCCAGGGGTGTGGGGGGTGAGTCCAGGGGTGGGGGGGTGAGTCCAGGGGTGTGGGGGTGAGTCCAGGGGTGGGGGTGAGTCCAGGGGTGTGGGGAGTGCAGGGTGTGGGGGCGAGTCCAGGGGTGTGGGGTGAGTCCAGGGGTGTGGGAGGGGTGAGTGTAGGGGTGTGGGCTGGAGTCCAGGGGTGTGGGGCTGATCCAGGGGTGTGGGGTGGAGTCCAGGGGTGTGGGGGTGAGTCCAGGGGTGGGGTGAGGCTGAGATGTGGGGGTGAGTGCTGGGATGTGGGGGTGAGTGCAGGGTGGGATGAGTCCAGGGGTGTGGGGTGAGTCCAGGGGTGTGGGGGGTGAGTCCAGGGTGTGGGATGAGTCCAGGGGTGTGGGGGTGAGTCCAGGGGTGTGTGTGAGTCCAGGGGTGTGGGGGGTGAGTCCAGGGGTGTGGGGGTGAGTCCAGGGGTGGGGGTGAGTCCAGGGTGGGGTGAGTCCAGGGGTGTGGGGTGAGTCCAGGGGTGTGTGAGTCCAGGGGTGTGGGGGGTGAGTCCAGGGGTGTGGGGGTGAGCCCAGGGTGTGGGAGGAGTCCAGGGGTGTGGGGTGAGTCCAGGGGTGTGGGGGTGAGTCCTGGGGTGTGGGGGTGGAGTCCAAAGGTGGGGTGAGTCCAGGTGGGGTGAGTCCAGGGGTGGGGATGAGTCCAGGGGTGTGGGGGGTGAGTCCAGGGGTGTGGGGTGAGTGCTGGGTGTGGGGGTGAATGCTGGGGTGTGGGGGTGAATGCAAGGTTGTGGGGGTGAGTGCAGGGTGAGGGTGAGCGCAGGGGTGTGGGGGTGAGCCCAGGGATGTGGGGTGAGCTGTAGGCAGTGTGTCGGTGAGCGCAGGGGTGTGTCGGTGAGCAAGGGTGGGGCGGAGTCCAGGGGTGTGGGGCGAGCCCAGGGGTGTGGGAGGAGTCCAGGGTCTGTGGATGAGTCCATGACAGGTGGGAGATTGCAGGTGCAGGGGTGGTGCTGGGGTGGGGTGAGTGCGGGGTGTGGGGGCAAACCTGTGTGGGTGTGGGGGGTGAGTGCACGGGTGTGGGGGGTGAGTCCAAGGGTGTGGGGGTTAGTGCAGGCGTGTTGGGGTGAGTGCAGAGGTGTGGGGATGATTGCTAGGTGTGGTGGGTGAGTGCAGGGGTGCGGCAGGAGTGCCAGTGTGGGGTGAGTCCAGGGTGTGTGAGTCCAGGGGTGTGGGGTGGAGTCCAGGGGGTGGGGAGTCCAGGGTGTGTGGGGTGAGTGTAGGGGTGTGGGGTGGGGAGTGCAGAGGTGTGGGGCGAGTCCAGGGGTGTGGGGGTGAGTGTAGGAGCTCTTGGGGGCGAGTCCAGGGATGTGGGGCGAGTCCAGGGGTGTGGGGGGTGAGTTTAGGGGTGGGGTGAGAGTGCAGAGGTGTGGGGGCGAGTCCAGGGTGGGGGTGAGTGCTGGAGTTTTGGGGGGATCCAGAGGTGGGGTGGGGTGTGGGGGTGAGTGCTGGATGTTGGGGTGAAGTAGGAGTTTGGGGGGTGAGTCCAGAGGTGTGGGGGTGAGTGTAGGGTGCGGGGGGAGTGCTGGGATGGGGGTGAGTGTAAGAGCTTTGGGGGTGAGTTCAGAGGTGTGGGGTTAAGGGCTGGGATGTGGGGTGAGTGCAGGGGTGTGTGGGTGAGTCCAGGGTGTGGGGGCTGCGCTGGGATGTGGGGGTGAGTGCAGGGGTGTAGGGGTGAGTGTAGGGTGTGGGGGCGGAATGCAGGTGTGGGGGTGAATGTAAGGTGGGGGGGTGAGTGCAGGGTGTGGTGATTAGTGCATGGTTGTGGTAGAATGCTGGGATGGGGTGGTGAGTTCAGAGGTGTGAGGGTGAGTGCTGGGATGTGGTGTGAGCGCAGGGGTGTGGTGGAGAGTGCAGGGGTGTGGTAGTGAGTGCAGGGTGTGGTAGTGAGTGCAGGGTGTGGAGTGAGTGCTGGTTTGTGGTGGTGAGTGCAGGGTGTGGGGGTGTGAGTGCTGGTTTGTGGTGGTGAGTGCTGGGATGTGGTGGTGGAGTGCTGGGGTGTGGGGTGAGTGCTGGGATGTGGTGAGGCAGGGTGTGGTGGTGAGTGGTGGTGGACGCACGGGTGTGGGAGAGTGCAGGAGTCTCGGTATACAGGGATGTCGGTGAGTGTGGGGGCTGGGGTGCAAGGGTGTGGGGTGTGCAGGTGTGGTAATGAGTGCATAGGTGTGGTGTGGTGCAGGTGTGGGGATGAGTGCAGGTGTGGGATGAGTGCAAGGGAGTGGGTGATGAGTGCTGGGATGTCGGTGAGCGCAGGGTGGTGTGTCGAGCGCAGGTGTAAGCCGGTGAGCGCAGCAGGGGTGTGCCGGTGAGCGCAGGGGTGTGTTGGTGAGCGCAGGGGTGTGCTGCCGAGCGCAGGGGTGTAAGCCGGTGAGCGCAGGGGTGTCGGTGAGCGCAGGGGTGTGTCGGTGAGCGCAGGTGTAAGCCGGTGAGCGCAGGTGTGTCGGTGAGCGCAGGGTGCGGGGGTGAGCGCAGGGTGTGTCGGTGATGCAGGGGTGTGTCGGTGAGCGCAGGGGTGTGTCGGTGAGCGCAGGGGTGTGGGGGTGAGCGCAGGGGTGTGTCGGTGAGCGCAGGGGTGTCGGTGAGCGGTGGGGTGTGGGGGTGGAGGTGGGGTGTGGGGATGAGTTCGCGGGAGGGTGATGAGTGCAGGGGTGTGTTTGCAGCGCAGGTGTGTTTGGTGAGTGCAGGTGTAAGCCGGTGAGCGCAGGGTGTGGTGAGCGTAGGTGTAAGCCGGTGAGCGCAGGGTGTGGGGTGAGTGTACCGGTGCCGGTGAGTGTACTGGTGTGTCGGTGAGTGCATCGGTGTGGGGTGAGGCAGGTGTGGGGTGAGCGTAGGGTGTGGGGTGAGCGCAGGGTGTGCCGGTGAGCGTGGTGTGTCGGTGAGCGCACAGGTGTCGGTGAGCGCACAGGGTGTCGGTGAGCGCACAGGGGTGTGTCGGTGATGGCCAGGGGTGTGTCGGTGAGCGCACAGGGGTGTGCGTCGGTGAGCGCAGGGTGTCAGTGAGCGCAGGGGTGGGGGTGAGCCAGGGGTGTGTCGGTGAGCGCAAGGGTGTAAGTCGGTGAGCGCAGGGGTGTGGGGGTGAGCGCAGGGGTGTGCTCTTGTGAGCGCAGGGGTGTGTCGGTGAGCGCAGGGTGTAAGCCGGTGAGCGCAGGGGTGTGTCGGTGAGCGCAGGGTGTAAGCCGGTGAGCGCAGGGGTGTGTCGGTGAGCGCAGGGGTGTGTCGGTGAGCGCAGGGGTGTGCGTCGGTGAGCGCAGGGTGTCGGTGAGCGCAGGGGTGTGGCCGGTGAGCGCAGGGGTGTGTCGGTGAGCGCAGGGGTGTGTCGGTGAGCGCAGGGGTGTGTCGGTGAGCCCAGGGGTGTGTCGGTGAGCGCAGGGGTGTACGGTGAGCGCAGGGGTGTGTCGGTGAGCGCAGGGGTGTGTCGATGAGCGCAGGGGTGTGGGGTGAGTCCAGGGTGTGGGGCTATCCAGGGGTGGGGGTGTGGGAGGAGTCCAGGGTGTGAGGGTGTGTCCAGGAGGAGTGAGTCCAGGGTGTGTGGGGGTGAGTTCAGGGTGTGGGGTGAGTCCAGGGTGTGGGGGTGACTCCAGGGTGTGGGGGTGAGGCAGGTGAGTCCAGGGGTGGTGGGAGTGAGTCCAGGGGTGTGTAGCGAGTCCAGGGGTGGGGGGTGAGTGTGGGGGGTGAGGCCCAGGAGTGTGGGGTGAGTCCAGGGGTGTGGGGTGAGTCCAGGGTGTGGGGCAGTCCAGGGGTGTGGGGGTGAGTCCAGGGGTGTGGGGATGAGTCCAGGATTGTGGTGAGACTGCTGGGGTGTGGGGGTGAGTCCAGGGTGTGGGGGGGCGAGTCCAGGGGTGTGGGGGTGAGTCCAGGAGTGCGGGTGGTTCCAGGGTGTGGTAGTGAGTCCAGGGTGTGGGGGGTCCAGGGGTGTGGGGGTGAGTCCAGGGGTGGGGTGAGTCCAGGGGTGTGGGGTGAGTGCTGGGGTGTGGGGGGTGACAAGCTGGGGTGTGGGGTGAGTGCAGGGGTGTGGGGCAACCATGGGTGTGGGGGTGAGTGCACGGGTGTGGCGGTGAGTGCACGGGTGTGGGGGCAACCAGGGTGTGGGAGTGCGCACGGGTGTCGTGGTGAGTGCACGGGTGTGGGGGTGAGTCCAGGGGTGTGGGGGTTAGTGTACACCTCAGACACTCCCAGGTACACCTCTGGACACTCCCAGATACACCTCCGACACTCCCAGGTACACCTCTGACACTCCCAGGTACTCCACTGACACTCCCAGGTACTCCACTGACACTCCCAGGTACTCCTCTGACACTCCCAGGTACACCTCACACTCCCAGGTACACCCCTGACTCCCAGTTACACCTCCGACACTCTGCAGTGCAGTTACACCCCTGAGACCCTTAATGCACACTTCGACACTCCCAGGTACACCTCTGATACTCCTAGGTCCACCTCTGACACTCCTAGGTCCACCTCTGACACTCCCAGGTACACCTCTGACACTTCCAGGTACACCACGGACACTCCCAGGTACACCTCTGACAATTTGCAGGTACACCTTTGACACTCCAGGTACATTTCTGGACACTCCCAGGTACTCCTCCTGGACACTTGGTGGTACACCTCTGACACTCCCAGGTACACCTCTGAGCTCCCAGGTACACCTCCGGGACACCCCAGGTACACCTCTCTGACACTCCCTGGTGTACACCTCCGACACTCCCAGGTACACCTCTGACACTCCCAGGTGGCCAATTCCTCCTGATATTCCCAGGTACACCTTCAACACTCTCAGGTACACCTCCGGACACTCCTGCACACCTCTCTGACACTCCCTGGTACTGACACTTCCAGGTACACCTCTGACACTCCCAGGTACACCTCCCATCTGTGGTCTTGTTCACCGATGCTGACCTACACCTCCTCCTGTGTGGTCTTTGCTCACGATGCTGACATTCCCAAGTTGGGATCTACAATTCTCCCTCCTGTGTGGTCTTGTTCACCCTGATGCTGAGACCTACACCTCCCTCCTATGTGGTCTTGTTCACTCCTGGATGGACCAACACCCTCCTCCTGTGTGTGGTCTTGTTCACCCTGGATGCTGGACCTACACCCTCCCTCCTGTGTGGTCTTGTTCACCCTGATGCTGGACCTACGCCCTCTCTCCTGTGTGGTCTTGTTCACCTTGATGCTGGACCTACACCCTCCTCCTGTGTGTAGGTCTTGTTCACTCTGATGCTAGACTCCATACCTCTCTCCTGTGTGGTCTTGTTCACCTCTGATGCTGACCTACGCCCTCCCTCTCCTGTGTGTGGTCTTGCTCACCCTGATGCTGGACCCACACCTCCCTCCTGTGCGGTCTTGTTCACTCCTGATGCTGGACCTACACCCTCCCTCCTGTGTGGGTCTTGTTCACCCTGATGCTGGACCTACGCCTCCCTCCTGTGTGTGGTTCCTGTTCACCTGATGTGCTGACCCAATGCCCTCCCTCCTGTGTGGTCTTGTTCACCCTGATGCTGGACCTACACCTCCCTCCTGTGTGGTCTTGTTCTCCTCCTGTGCTGGGACCTACACCTCCCTCCTGTGTGGTCTTGTTTCTCCCTCCTGCTGGACCTACACCTCCCTCCTCCTGTGTGGCCTTGTTCTCTCTCCTGCTGGACCTACACCTCCCTCCTGTGTGGTCTTGAAACTACCCTGATGCTGGACCTACGCCCTCCTCCTCCTGTGTGGTCTTGTTCACCTTGGATGCTGGACCTACACCTCCCTCCTGTGTGGTCTTGTTCACCTTGATGCTGGACCTAC
>NW_024746541.1:6363613-6380400 GCF_018991925.1 Homarus americanus | reverse complement strand
AATTCCTTTACAACTAAAAACCTGGAACGTCAATGTGGCATTTAAAAACTCATGCACTGTTAAACAAATGTTAATCAAGAACTCCCCCAACAATACAGGTGGCTGCCTTTATAAGGTTCCTTGCAAGGAATGTAATATATTTTATTTAGGCCAGACAGGTAAAGATCTTGTAACTAGACTTAAACAACATAAATATAGTGTTAGGACAGGCCAGGAATCCAATGCTCTGTTTGTTCAATTGAAGGATAATAAGCATTGCATTGACTGGGATAATGCCACCTCATTATTACCTTGTAATTCAATTGACAGTTGGAACATTATAGAATCCAGTCTCATTAAACATACCGAATCCGTCAACATGAATTTGTGTAATGGTATGTACAAACTGGATAATTTCGTAATCAAGAAGATTTGTAACCAGGTGAGAAGGTTGGGTCATCTTACCCTCTGACCTACCTACCGATTGCTGCGGTGCTTTTTGAAGATTAGTAGGGTCATTACCTAATACCTGACCATTGTGGACCTGGTCTCATCCTCCTCTGTATATATACCCTTGTTATGTACTTCTCCTTAGTCTGTACTCACCCCTGAGGATGTGAATTACACGAAAGCGCTTGGGAACTTCATGTTTTCTTTTTCCTTGTGGTTATCAGCATATATCTGGATCACGCGCACCTACAGTGTTTTATTTTTAGTTATAGTGGATGGTAATGCAGTGGAAGCGCCCCTCAGAGAAAATCCTGAACCAGCACAAACACAATTAAATAAAATTATTCTCCGTGACCGTGGAAAGCTAGCACCTGTGATTGGGGTTAATGAGACGCACTGTAAAAGATGACACTTCTATTCTTTCCTACACTACAAACATAATCACTAAATGGTAAAACCACACTGGAGTACTTCTTAGCTTGGCTTAGAAACACTAAAATGGGGAACAAAAGTTATACATGGTTTAAAAATTAGAACAAAAATATTAAATGCATCTGGAGAGGACTACTTGTGCAACAATGCTGCCTACCCCTGAACAGACACCAGAATGAGGGACTCATCTGAAACAATTCCTTTGTTATCTTACAACACTTGGTGACACATGAAACATTAAAAAAAATATTACTTGCACCAATGAACATACCTTAAGAGCTTCCGACAAAATAGTAGCAATCACTGAGAAATAGAAATCCCGATTTTAGTCATACTACACAGGAACATGGATCACTCATTGCCTATCTGGGATGACCCACGAAATACTCTAATCCTAACTGTCTTAGAACCCGAAGGTCTTAACTGCTAACCTGCCAAGGGGAAGTCATTTACAAGAAACCGAGAAAATCACTCATGACCCATCAGGCAGGCGGGTGCTCCGCTGTTTTTGGTCATTACTTTCTCTAGATTTCAGGAGTCATGAATGTTTTTCTCCACCAATACCCGTAACATGCTTCACACATAGGTTCCGAATGCACCCGTACTTTTAAGGTACTAACAGCCATCACAACTTTTGGAGAGGAACTCTTACGTCTCACGTGTGAAATCAACCATGAGGAGCGTTGATTACACACCTGGACTTGGGTAATTCTAATCACACCTTACAACCATCACCCGTAACATGCATCACACATATGCTCAGAGCACACCCATACTGGGGAGATAAAATGTCTCTATGTACCCACTAGACTTCTGGTCTCAGTGTGTGACCCTTCCTTTACTCAGGCTGCACTCAGTTTTACTCTCAGTACACCCATGGACAGGAAGAGAGTGACCCTCAGCAGGTGAACCCTGCCCAGCTGAGGGATGGGGTTCTATTTTCCCGTTAGCAAGAGTTTTCACGAACTGACTGAACATATGTGGTGTTGTTTGAACCAAGGAGGGGAGATTTGATGACCCAGATCGACCATCCGGAAAAGTGCGGACACTGCTCTCACGTGGTTAGTTGTCAGGGACACTCGTTCACCTCGGGCGTCTCAGCTAACCAGTGACCAACCGACTGTCAGACAGTCAGACTGCGTGGGTTCTAAAAACCCTGCAAGAGAACCCTCTGTTAGCTATTGTTAAGTTCTTCTCTGCCCTATCTAAACCCTGTCTGAGGTCAAATAAACTTACTTGCAACACTGATGGACGTGAGCGCAGAGGAACGAGGCCACGTGGTCGTTTTTCCTTGGCAGAGACGGCGGCCTCCATCCGTCTGGGACAAACGCCTGACCACGACTGACGCCCAGCCAGCGCCTGCATGCCTCAAGGCAAGCCTGCCTAGTGTCGTCATATTTTCTGCATAACAAATAGTTTCTTTGGGACACACGTAACATATTTAGACTGAGAAACCTTAAATTACATGTGGATCAGTCACTCCTCATTTAACACACTTATAGTGTAATACTTTGACCATCCCACCTAGGCACATGGAGGCCCACGGTAACTCTCACGGGGCAACATACGCACGAACACACAAGTTATGATATGAACCCTTCCAGGCTTCACTATCATTGTCTTGTTATGTTCATCGTGCTCTGTATCTTGGTAATTCATAGAATCAATATATGACAGTGTTATTAGTATAATATTGTAACTTTTGCCCTACAGTTATTGTTGTAAATCATGGACAGGAAGGATACATAAATTGTAATATCAAGTGTATGGTTCGCTCAAAGCCACCCCAAGTCAGACAACGCGTCACATAAAGTTACACTGTGTGTGTGTGTGTTTTGTAACATTAAGCTTCATCCTTAGTAGGTAAGATGTTTCATAAAGAGGTTTCTCCCATTCGTCATTGTGAGCATCGTCCCAGAGCACATTGTTTCCATCAAAACCATGGTTCATCCTTATTTCCCTTCTTCCGTGTAACTATATCCATATGGCTAAGTGCTTGCTATTCATTTCTTTATTTACCAAAATACTGTGGATCAGTTACTCGGAATTTAACACATACATGCACTTAGAGCATCAAGATTGTTTTGTAGGCATGACTATTGGTTAATTGAAAGCCCCAAAAATATTGTTCACATTTATTATGCATAAACATTGTAAACATATCTATGTGATTATTGTAGTATATAACATATATAACATATAACACCATCCATCATCACTACATATAACACCATCCATCATCACTACATATAACACCATCCATCATCACTACATATAACACCATCCATCATCACTGCATTTAACACCATCCATCATCACTACATATAACACCACCCATCATCACTACGTATAACAACATCCATCATCACTACATATAACATCATCCATCACCACTACATACAACATCATCCATCATCACTACATATAACACCATCCATCATCACTACATATAACACCATCCATCATCACTACATATAACAACATCCATCATCACTACATATAACACCATCCATCATCACTACATACAACACCATCCATCATCACTACATATAACACCATCCATCATCACTGCATTTAACACCATCCATCATCACTACATATAACACCACCCATCATCACTACGTATAACAACATCCATCATCACTACATATAACATCATCCATCACCACTACATACAACATCATCCATCATCACTACATATAACACCATCCATCATCACTACATATAACACCATCCATCATCACTACATACAACAACATCCATCATCATTACATATAACACTATCCATCATCACTACATATAACAACATCCATCATCACTACATATAACACCATCCATCATCACTACATATAACACCATCCATCATCACTACATATAACACCATCCATCATCACTACATATAACAACATCATCATCACTACATATAACACCATCCATCATCACTACATATAACAACATCCATCATCACTACATATAACATCATTCATCATCACTACATATAACACCATCCATCATCACTACATATAACACCATCCATCATCACTACATATAACAAAATCCATCATCACTACATATAGCATCATCCATCATCACTACATATAACACCATCCATCATCACTACATATAACACCATCCATCATCATTACAGATTCTCGTGCGGACACACAAACAAACAAACAGACATACTTCTTTGTTTTATATAGATAAGATAGATAGATCGTCACTACATTTAACATCATCCATCATCACTATATATAACACCATCCATCATCACTACATATAACAACATCCATCATCACTACATACAACATCATCCATCATCACTACATACAACATCATCCATCATCACTACATATAACACCATCCATCATCACTACATATAACACCATCCATCATCACTACAGATCGGTAAAGTAGTTTCCGAGTTTCTCGTGCGGACACACACACACATAAAGAAACAGACAGACAGACAAATTCATATTTAGGCGCGAGATAGGTAAACATTGGTTTAGAGATAGAGTAGTGGATGAGTGGAACAAGCTACTAAACATCATCATTAGCTCGAATACGCTGGATAGCTTCAAACATAGGTTAGATGGATATATGAGCGAGAGGGGTTTGGCGTAAAATGGACTGCCTAGTATGGGCCATTAGTCTAGCTGCGGTTTCCTCCATTCTTGTGTTCTTATATTCTCATGTTGGCTGTTCATAGTAGGACAAGCCCTACTGACACGTGAACATCAACTGGTGCACTAATTCACCAGGTAGCCTTTTTATGTCTCTCACTTGGCAGTGTGCATATCATTAAACTTCACATGTGCACAATTTCGCATTTAGACTAAACACGTTAATGTAGTGTTTGGGGAGCCAGTTGGAGCTTAAACATAACTTAGGTTCAATGTATAAAACTAGAAAATACTCTTGGGCCGACGTCTTGGGCTTACCCCATACAAATGTATCACAGCAGACCTCTTTAACTGAACACGGTTTACATTTGTCCAGTTAACATAAGAAAAGTAATTGGGAGCTTCCATTAGATTGGTCTGAACCCCCCTTTAACTGTTGTGATTTCCACAAATCAGGATACAAGAGTAACTACATTTATTCATTTCACAGTATGATTGTGTAGTCACTGGAATTTATTTCCATTCACTTCGTCAGGAAAATATACAGTTTATTTCGATGTCAGATCGAAAGTATTGTCGTAATGTTCTACACTGTTATCTCACAATGTGTAACATACATTAAGCCATCTGTTTGTACCTTATATGCATCAGCAGCAGTCAAGATGTTGGAGATGCATGTATTGTACAGTACGTGAAAGCTGTGTAAGCAGAAGAAAATTTAGATTATTTTATGGATTTACTGGTGAGTGTCGGCCCAGTAACTTGGGTTTATATGTGCTACCACAAACGTTTATATAAACTAATGTAATGCTGTAATGGAAGGATAAACATTAAAAATTAAAAGTAAATAGTCATGCATCTGGCCGCAGAGCTTAGGGACGACACGCGTAACAAAGCAGTGATATAAACAATTTGTTACTAACAAGTTATAAATTCTTTCAATCAGTAATAAGAAATCAATGCGCTGGTACAATCAAAATACGTAGTGAGAGTGAGTCCCGTGAAGGACAATGCCGATACATCACATATACTAAATCTTTAATACTGTACCCTGGCAAAACACTCAACCTTCATTTCCCCCAACTGTAAATTAAGTACATGCTCATTTAAAGCGGGGTGGGCTGGGGGTTTCCCTGAGATCAAACTAGCGATGCTTAGGACAGGAAATAAGAGATGTATCCACTCCTCTGCTGCCCAGTGCCGGCTTTAGACCTGTGGAGGCCCATGGGCAGCCTCTTTGTGGAGGCCCCCCTCATTATAACTACCCAAGAGGGTGCGGTGGCGAGTGAAGCGAGCCTAAACATCTGAGAGTTCCGGGGGGCGCTGTAGGCCCCCCTGGAAAATTTTGAAATTTGAACACTTCTTTGGAGAATTTTGAAGCCATATGCAGTTATATTGAGGAAATTAGAACATTGAGAAATTTTTGATTAACTGTATATTTATTGATAGTGTACAAATTCCCAACACACACACACACACACACACACAAAAGTGAGACATGACCGGAATCATTCATGTGGTTTCAAGTCGACCAGCCCTGATATAGCCACTACCGCACATGTCAAAAATTTTCAAGAGACTTCACAGAAAAGAATATATTATTAGTTATTACAGAGAGATGATTCTTTGCATTATTAATCAGATAAACTTCTACTCAAATAATGGTTCTGTCCAAGAATGCATGTATAGGCTTCTTTAAGTCCAAGGTCAAATAGATTCAGAATAAGTATTAACTATAAATAAAATTGAAGTTTTGCATCCAATAGTAAAACAAATAAACAATTTAATGAATTTGATAAAATTATAACAAAAGTATGAACATGTTGGAAAAAACAAGAATTTTAATAAAAATAACTGCCATCGACCATGGATAATGGATATATTGAACACAAACATTGATCAATTGCAAAATAGAAAATAAACATTACCTTTATTTACAGACCAGGCACTTTACATGACCTGGTCGCTGCTAAGTTTTTGATCAACTTTTCGAAGTCAATCTCTCTGAGGATGTCATATTCGATACTCATCAAAGCCAGGTGGCTGAGCCTATCATGACACATTGTAGTCCAAAGTCTGTTTTTAATAAACTTCATTTTACTGAAAGAACGTTCTCCAGAACAACTTGTGACCATGAGCACCAAGTACATCCGTAGCATTATTTCAACATTTGGAAATGTATCTACAACTTTCTTGTCAATCAACAGCTTGTAAAGGTAATGTGCCCTCCCTTTCTCATCGTCTTCGTCTTCACGAAATTGAGTGAAGAATGCTGTAAACTGCACAAGTTCAACTACAAGTGTTTGATCCAAATCATTTTTGTACTCAGCAACCAATTTTGCTGCAGCTGCTTCAATTTCGTCACAATTCATTGACTCCAGTTTAGACAAGAACCCGAAAAGTGAACAGGTTTCCTCATAGGCCTTTAACCGTTGATCCAGTGAACTCAGGAACTGATTAATTGCAGGAAGGAAATTCTGAACCCGCAATTTTTCTGACTGTGAGAGGGCTGCTTCTTCTGATCGTCCATAATCCAATGGATTGAGTCGTACATTACGTTGACGCTTGCGTGTCTGTGAATAATCCCCAGTTTCTGACATTTCCCTTCCCTTCTTCTCATAAACATGGAAGCAATCTCTTTTTTCTCGTACAAAACATTCCAAGGACTTCAGCATTGCTACTGCTGTGTTCAAATTGAGTTTAGGATCTTGCAATGCATGGCTTGTTGCATCAACTCTGCCAAGAATGTCATGTCATGTCAACAAACACAGCGCCCTGATGGCATTCGTAATGGAAGTGATAATGAAAAAAAAATTTTATTTTTATTTTTTTAATCTCAAATTTGTTATTCCATGTAGTTCATTTTTAATCAATATATGTTTGTAGAATTCTAAATATATTATTAGCAACACAAACAATAGCATTCATTAAAAATTTACGGTTCATAGGAAAACCAGGTATTCATGAATTTTTAGGAGTAGCTAGCCTAATTTCTATCACGCTTCTTGCTGAACATAGTTTTACGTGATGGAATAGATAAACATGAATTTTAAAGAATGAAAATAAAAATAATCCAAATCAATAAACAAATAAATAAGATGTTGTAATATGTGGAGGCCCCTGGGCAGTTGCCCACTTTGCCCACTCCTAAATCCGGCCCTGCTGCTGCCGCACCTTTAACGTAAGACTGACAACATGCCTAAAAACCATTTTAACTTCCTCCCTGACAAGGAAGGGTCTTTGTTTCTAAAAACGATGCATCCTCTGGGGATGAGAAACACCATAACATAGCCACTAATCCCCCACAGATCCTTGGGAGTAGAAAATACCAAATTTTTAGTTTTAAATATATTTATTTAACCAAACTTTTAGATAAACTAATCTGGATTATTATACTGTAGTAAATAAATGAAGTTTCCAACTGAATTAGAACTGCATATACAGACTCTGGTATTTTAGATTCAAGGAAAACATCCCCAGCACACCCAGAAACATTCTGGTGAAGTGAGTTAGTGTCTGTCTGTGCAAGATGTCTAGTTTAGACACATGGAATCTTTTCCAAGTAACCGGAAATGATTCTGGGGATAAGGAATTTTTCAGGGTTTGAAAAAGTCGTCTGGTTACCTGGAAATCTCTCAATCTCTCATGCCCGGAAATGCTCTGCACCAACTGTTCCGGCTAACAAGGATATCACTATACTGTACCCCTCAATAGATTTAATGAGACACATAAAGACACTGTATTAACTTTCCTCAGCTTCAGCACAAGTATGTATGAGCGTCACACCATCTGGTCAACGGCAATGTTTGGCTTCTTTATCATAATCAACGGCGTTGGTTTCAACCAAACCACCTGGCAGAGGTTCGCTTCTGTGAGAACGCTTCAAATATCACAAAGGTAAGTGCATATACTGTATATACTGTACTAAAATTTAATTACCATATTTTTAGTATTGAAAATCAGCCTAATCGGGACCTCAAACACTCAAGGGTTGGCAGGACAAGTACGAGATATTTACACATTTTAGAAGAAAGTTGCAACTTTAGCTCATGAGACAGATATATTAGAACCTATCATTTGCACAAGTAATTCAATTTAAACAAATTACACCTCTGGGTGCCGGGTTTGAACTGGGAGCCACCATGGTTGGTAGTCAGGCAGCTTGAACTACAAGTTAATAGTTAAGGTGGGATAGCCTTTAGGCTCATCATGAACGGAGCAAAAAATGAAATTATTTCTCAGAAAGATCGAAAATTTAAGAAAGTAAAAATAAGTCTGTCATTTAGATAATTCAGTTATTGAACATCTATCAACATCACTGCCATTGTGGTAATAAATGGTTTTATGGATGTTTGCATGATCATGGGTTACTTAGGTATCACTAACAGATCCAGTACCAGTACAGTATGTATAATAATGAAAATGTATCTCTGGAAGACAATAGGGTTGGACATTCCCACAATTAAAGGAATTTTTAAGAAAATAAAATTGAACACATCAGGTTAGAACAAATGATCGTGCACGAGTGCTTGTTGCCTTGCTGAAGACTATACACACATTAAGGCAACAGAGTGCAAGAATCTACTGATATGTGGTAATTTAACTCTTCCTAACACCACTGTGTCAAGAATGAGCTGAAAAAATTCGTAGTTAAGAGGCCTTCACCCATTACACGGAGGTTTAGGTATCCATCGGCAGAGCCGTGTGCAGGAATGAGAATCTCAACGGAGAAGTCAAGTATAGAAATCCAGTTTTCTTTATAAGAATGTAAGTACATTATAATTAGGGTCCTCACCTGGAAATTCTTTGATCCTGTCTGTTTAAAGAAGGATTTTCACTACATTAGGCACCTGAGGAGTTACTGTAGCAAGATGATTCAGGTTTGAGGTTATTGAGAGACTGCTGGCTTGGTTGATGGGCTTAGGTTATGAATAAGTTTTCCCTGATCTGTGTCTCTGATATTTTAATCTTCAAAGCGAAAATCTAGCAAATTTTCACAACTAGTAATAGAGTTAGTGGGAGTTAAATCTACCTAATTCTACCAGGCTAATCTCTGTTCAGTTATCATTAGTTGCACCTAACAATAGTGAATTTTGAGAATGGTCACTATCATTTTCAGAGTCATTATCTGAATTGCCAGTTTCTTCTCGTTTAAATAACATACAAATATTCTTGTGACTCAGAAATATTTGATTTAATGGAAGTTAATCCACAGATTTTAGTTATTCATATAGAATAAATTAAAATTGTACTGTAAAATTGCATCAATAAATATCTCCGTGGACACATGCGTATACTGTACATATAAATTTTAATTTTTCCTCTTAAATTCAATTATTCAGTGATAATTTCTAGGAACAAAATTATTATTACTTTACTGTGCTTTTAATTAAAAGTTGCTTAAAGCACTGTATTTATATGCAGTAATTTTATAAAGATACCATGTGAAGTCTTCTTCATGTGTTTGCTGTTATCAACTATTAATTAATGTATATTTGTGTCCACTGACCTACTGTATGATGTTGGAGTGAGGTGGAATGTCAATTCTGAAGTCCGAAGAGTCAAAGGTCGCTCCCTGGGGACTCATTCGATCACGTCACAGCTGCTTCAACCCACTATGACGTCCATTATGACGTCGCGTTGACATAACAAGATGGCACCCGTGTTGAAGGCATGTGCGCTCTTAGTTCCTGTTTACTGGTTTGACGCAGGCATCTCGCGCACACTGGGAAGTTAGTTACGAGAGGCTTGTTGTGGGTTTAGCACACTGAGCTCAAGGGTTGCGATATCTTCTCTCTGGTGAAGGAGAGCTCGCTTGATTAAGCAGGGATGGCTTGATTTGTTGATTGGTTAAGTGCTCACTCTTGGGTCGTGTAGATTCTGTATACCATAACTGATTAAGTGTTGTAAATAAATTAGTCCACTGCTCACTTGAATATCATTTGTGAAAATATATATCATTTCACTAGAAATATTTATATGCTTTCCACTTCACTGTCTCCACGGATTATATACTCTAATAATGTTTATTATTCGCAAATTTGAGATATTGATCCTAGCAACAGCCACCATCCAATGCCCTAGTCACTTATTTAAGGTTAGGTTGAGTTCTTACATTTGTGTATTTATAAGAATAATGTTGGGTGCTGTTACTTGGCTATCACTGTTCTGGTAAGGGATTTTTTGTGGCAGGGATATTTGAAACACAACTAGGTGTTTTTCCTTTATTAGACATTGAACTATGTACACATGAGTGACAAGGAAGACTTTGTAAAGGAAGTCTTCCGGTCAGAGCTCAGCACTGGAGATGTGCTTTAGTCGAGTCCTGTGGAATGCCTGAGCCTGTCAGCAGTTTAGAGGGTAGGAGTTTGACCTCTTTGGCCATGCCTAGGGCATAGGCCTTAATATGTAATATTGCTCTAATATTATAATAATAAATTAGAAGTGTAAGGTGTAGTGGTTTGTAGAAATTGCAATAGTGTGCTTGTATATTGCTCCAAACTGAGATGATTTTATGTTATCAAGAAATGTTGAGGGTGAAACCCCTAGTGCCTCTATCTGAATCATCACTCGTCGAACCCACCAGCATCCTGACTTCCAAAAGTCAAGTGTTGAGTTCATCGAACAGAATATCAGTAAACTCCTTTGTCGTCCGGAAGAAAAGCAGTAAAGAGGAGATACCCTTGCTGAACACTTCCTGCCTAAGTAATCCCGTGATGACCAAACACCAGGGTTGGATCTTTGCTCACACATACGACACGAGATAGCAGATACTGAGATGGACAACACTGGTCGCTTATTTTATGTTAGTCTAAATTCTATTTTGACAAACACTTAATCTTCAGCGTCGTTGTTGGTACATTTACTTTCGCATTAATTTATGTATTGAGTCTTTAAATGAGAATGTAAAGCTGCAACAGTACAATGAAGATCTAAATTTTTTGTCGTCTAGATTTAACTTGGTGTTAACTAATAAGCTGGTCATTTCTTTCATTAGTACATCATTAGTACAGGGTTAGTTACACAATCAAGCATTTATTTATTTGCAAAAATACAATTCTAGCATTATATTATATACTTAATACAACACAATAATCTCTGGCACAAAAAAAAATAAACACTGTGAGAAAACATTGGAGACAGTCTATGATAATTACAAAAGAAAATCTTGTTTTCCAGGATGGTCATAAGCTTCTTGGTAGGACTGTGGGCATTATGGATTGTGTTCTACTTCTCGGGACTTGTCGCCTATGCCACCTACAGCGAGTGTGATCCGTTCGCCTCCGGAAAAATTGACAAACTTGATCAGATTATACCATTCTTGGTGACGGACAAGCTGAATCACTTGACGGGGTTGGCCGGGATCTTCGTGGCGGCCGTTTACGGCGGCGTCCTCAGGTATTTTCTCAGTTTCATGGCAGTGCAAATTAAGACATCTTGCAGAAACACTACGATGCAGCACCCCTTATAATCCACAGATGAATGAGTCTAAAAATATAGTGATATATAATATTTCCACTTTACAAATAGGGTTTCAGTCATATACAATTGTGACCAATCAACAGCCAGACATTGAACGCAGGAAACAAATAGTTATAGATTAGGATGAGAGTCATTATTGTGATGACTGGAAGATGGGTCAAACCTTATTTATAAGAGGGAGGACTTAATGTGATTGCCTTAGACTCAACTGTACCAAGGAAGTGTGTGGGGCTGAAGCCTCCCCATCAGGATGTAAAAACTTAATACAAAGACAAATCAGCCCTCTGGACTGATTGCTCAGAAGGGAATAATCTTCAACACCTACACGAGTCAGCATTTTCTTTCTTTACGTAGTTTTAGCTGTTTGAGTTAAGTTATGTGACGTTTCCAAGATTGGTTTGGGGTTACACTGATGTTAAGTACCGTAGTTATACTGTATATCTGTCAAAGTCATAAAGGAGTTTTAGAAAGAGGAAGAGGATATAAAGTAAGCCTTACAAATTTTTACTGCCCCAAGTTATGTCTGTCCAACTGGAAAACTTTTTCTACATACAAGAACAACAGAAACCTGGAGCACCAAATCCCATTTTATGGTTGAGAAGAGAAACGAAAGATGAGTACAGCAACTAGCAGCAGGGAACATTATCTTAATGGAGACTATTGTTACAAATAACGACTTCATTATGGCTTTTCCAGCCAGTTAAGCTCGCAAGAATCCACTCGAATCCTGTGACTGCTTCAAGAACCGCTGACGCTAGTCAGGCTGGAGTCGGTGTTCTACAGCTCTTGTCACCTGAACCAGATATGGCCACGCGAGACAACTTACCACAATCCTTAATCTAGAAGAGAAGGATGCCAGGCTTCTCAATTGTCTTATCGGTCAAAAAGACAAAATTTCATACCTCATCTCCATATGTGGTACATGGAGACTGATGGGCGATCTGAGACTTTTGTGAGGTCACAGCTTAATTTAGAGCAGAAACTTCTATAGATACCGTCGTGGGAGGTATATGACGAATCACAGGGAGTTGACCCCGAAAATGTATCGAAAACAATCTGTGGGTTAAGGGTCCGGTGAAATGTGACAGATCCTCCTGGAGTTGTAGCACCACGGTGCTTCATTCTCCATCTTATGTCCGGCAGTTTGCAGGATAGAAGACAAGGAAGGAAGTTAAAGGTGGCAGCAGACTCCACACAGCAACAAAAAGGGTTTCCTGTGCTTATGGAAACGATGGACCAGGAGTCTTGGCAAAGGAGGGATCCATACATAAAGGGTAGTGAGTAAGGATATAAGTAAGGAACTTATAGGGTCCACCAGACTCATCCTGGAAATCATAGGGCATGGAGATGAGCTCACCCTTTCTACGGTATCTGTGCATTACCTATATATGTAAATAAAGTGGAAGGAAACGGTAGCCATCTTGACTTCAGCAAGACCTTTGAGTTGAAGGGTTTAGTTCATATCAGCTAGGAAACAGATTTTTGTCTCAGTTAAAGGATTACCTCAGAAAATAAAATATATATCAACAATCGTTCACTGTTATGTTCGCCACCAGTACATTGTTGCTGTTCCTAAGCTGTTATATCCTCCACCAATTCACTGTTGTTGTTCCTGAACTGTTTTATTCGCCACCAATACACTGTAGTTGTTTCTGAATTGTTATATCCACCACCAGCACACTGTCGTCATGCGGTAACTCAGTTGCGTGTATAATCTGGGAGGACTTCCTGAAGGAGCGGCCTTACTTCAGCAGCCTCAGTGATGCCAGTGCCACTAACGTCGTCAAGCTCCTCTGTGAGTACTTTTCCTTTATGGTTTTATTTACCTGAGTCTGTTATCTGCTTCACCCTCTATTCCTTCCTTCTTTTGAGCATGTCTATATATAAGAACAAAAGAATGGAGGGAACTGCAATGGGCCTATTGGCCCATACAGTCGCGTTTACACCCAACCCCTATTGATGTTTGTTAACTTGTTCCACTCATCCACCACTTTATTTACATACTAGTGTTTACCTTTCTCGCGCTTAAATCTATTTTGCTTTTATAATTTAAAACCATTGCCGCGAATTCGTTCCTGGCTGGATAATTTAAGTACTTTTGTTATCTCACTTTTATTTATCCCTGACTTCTATTTCTACACTTCGATCATATCGTCCCTCACTCTACTGTATGTCTCTCGAGGGAGTGCAAATTCAGATGTTTTAATCTGTTACTGTACTCAAGGTTCCTAATGCCCGGGATTAGTCTTGTTATCCTTCTCTGCACGCTTTCTAGGGATTCAATATCCATTCTTTAGTACGGTGGCCAAAACTGAACTGCATAATCCAAGGGAGGTCTTACAAGCGTAAGATATAGTTTTAGGATATCCTCACTAGACTTGTAACTAACACTCCTTTGTTAAAGTCAAAACAAATCACATTATAATCATGTCCGTCATCCACTGATTCGAAAACTGTTTAAAAGAATGATAATAGATTAAATTGTCAGACACGAACGCCCACTTGTGAAACCATGCTGGGAATCATTGATCATTTTGTGTTTCTCAAGGAGATTTTGAATTGAGATTGAAATATTTGCTTCCAGTAATTTGCCTGCAATTGATGTTATACTGATGGGAGAGTACTTGTACTACACTGGTATTTAATGACATGTTAAAAAAAAATTCTAAGGGCATACTAAGTTCTTCCTTACATTCCTTTAATATTTTGGCAAATATCTCGTCGGAACCTGACAACTTATTAGGTTTTATTTTGTCTATTTGTTTACTAACATTGTTACTTGTCACTACTAACTCTCTTAATTTATTTTGTTCACATCTCTGAAGATAGTCGGTGCCTTGGGTATCATATTTAAATTTGCAGTTGTAAAAACCGATGAAATATATCTGTTCAGATTATTGCTCATTTCTCCGCCGTTATCAGTTAGTTCGCCGGTATCTCTCTGTATTGGTCCAATCTTGTCTCAAGTGTTAGCTTGATTCATCTGAAAGAATCCCTTTGGGTGTGACTTTGCTTCCCTTACTACAGTATACTCTCGATTTAACAAAATCCAATATAACGGACTCTCCATTTAGTGGATAGCATTTTTTTCAGAATTTTTCTCTTAATTTAGTGAGCTAGTTCACTAAACCAAGATTAATTCCATTAATACGCTCATACCTATGGAGACACCTCAGACACATGATACAGTAAAACCTACTTCAGTAAAATACTTAGTTTTAACTTATTATTCGGCTTGTCATTTAAGAATATCATATTGGAAACGTCTTGTAGAGAAATTATTAATGATCATTATGGTATCAAATTCATCTCCCTATCACAATTAGCCATGCTTGAGGAAAGGTCACGCCAGACTTAGCAACCGGGGATAAATTGTCTGTAATGGTTAATGCTAATGTAAAGGCCTGGGACTTAGGGATAGAAATCTCTTGCCAGCCTAATCAGGATCTTATAAAAGGAAAGTCAAGAACCATGGTTGTCCTAGGGATAACAAACAACCGTTCGAGATTGACGTCTCTTTACTGTAAAAATAACACAAAACTCTGACACCACTCAAAGAAACATCAAATAACAATTACAGGAGTCAAACAATTATGAGAATCAAACAATTAATGGAGTTAAACAATTAAGGGAATCAAGCAATTAATGGAGTCAAACAATTGATGGAATCAAACAATTAATGGAGTCAATTAATGGAATCAAATAATTAAGAAAATCAAAAAATTACGGGAGTCAAACAATTATGGAGTCAAACAATTAAGGGAGTCAAACAATTAATAGAATCAAACAATGAGCAAATATTTCCTCCGGCAACAGCCTTGGGGAAGGTTCTGGAAAGCAGTGATCCACTCTCAGGGGGAAGGTCAAGTCAGCTTCCTGTGATGTCTTGCTACACAGGAGAAAAACCAGGGCACAGATGGTGGAGGAAGTGGCGATGACGTGGCTGCCGCGGTAGTAGCCGGGGTAGGTGTCCGGAGATTGACAGTCGATTTGTGAAGGTCTGGGGAAACAGCCCACGAGTCCAGAATCTCAGATGAGAACACAACCAGAAATTGGACGAGCAGCGGGGAGGTGTAGCTGTGGTGCGAACCGGGTAGTGTCTGCTTGTGTCATGAGGCAGCAGTGACCTTCTCACCCCCCCCGCAAGTGAGGTACGCGAACAAGCGAGCGGGCAACAAACAATCATCCTGCTCGTTACCGCCCTTACACTACTTGTGAACAGGGCTGTGCCCTTCTGAGGGCCGAGTTAGAGAAGGTCAAAGAAGAAAACTTGAAATTAAAGGAAGTGATAGCGAGGATGAAGGAAGAAGACACAAGACAAGGAAAGAACGTGTCTGACGAAAACTCAGGCGAATGGAAGGTTGTGAGGAGAGGGACGACCAAACTGGTGGTGAAAAAACACACCAAGGATACGACAACACCAGATAAATGCACAAACTCTTTCAGTCCTTTGATAGACAAATTGGACGTTAGCATAGTCAGGCTGATAAGGAAGGTAAGAAAACATTAATTGTTAGCGATTCCCAGATACGGTACCTGGACAGAGCATTTTCTGGTAAAAATAACAATAGGATGAGGGTGTGTTTGCCAGGAGCTAGGGTGGGGGATATAGTTGACAGGATGGACAATATCTTGTCTGGTAATGGGAACAAACCCATAATCTGCCTCAGTGTTGGAGGCAATGATATTGGCCGGTGTAGGAGTGATGAGCATCTTCTTAAGTTCAAGACAGCTATAGAATGTATGAGGTCGAAGGGAGGGATCCCTGACCTGTATGGGCCTATTGGCCCACCCGGGGCAGTCCCATTTACACCCAAC
>NW_024746541.1:6321159-6363514 GCF_018991925.1 Homarus americanus | reverse complement strand
AGCACTTACTACAAAGTTGCTAAGCTTGTTCCACTCGTCCACCACCCTATTTGTAAACCAGTTCCTTCCTATCTCCCTCCTAAACCTACACTTATCCAACTTAAATCCGTTGTTCCGAGTCCTATCCTGCTCGGATATTATAAGAACTTTATCTATATCCCCTTTATTGATTCCTTTCACCCACTTGAATACTTCTATCATATCTCCCCGCACTCTTCGTCTTTCTTGGGAATGCAAGTTTAGTTTCTTTAACCTATCCTGATATGGAAGGTTTCTAAGTCCCAGAATCATTTTCGCCACACACACACACACACACACACATACATACATACATACATACATACATACATACATGCATGCATACATACATACATACATACATACATACATACATACATACATACATACATACATACATACAGTAAAGCAGTTAAATCATGTTGCATCACTGAGGTACAATTGTACTATCACCAAGAGTGATCCAGTAAGTAAACCCCTACAACCCTTAACTGTACGAGTTAAGAGTTTGGTGCAGTGGTAGCCAGCCGTGTCAGCACATCATTAACTTTTACCACAGTCAGTTGGCGCACGCCCAAGCTTGGAGACAGACGGCTGATCACCATCAACAATGTATGAAGAACTCTTCAGTAGTGCCTAATGAGACAGCAAGCAACGTGACTGCCCTCAACAACTGCACTCGTCAACATCGGATGACGCGCCACTGACGATATGAAGGAGTGACTCAACGAGGAAGTGACGCCATCGTGTGAGTGACGTCAACAGACGACGCCTGGATGCTGTAGTAATCGACCCTGTAACATCAGCTAAAGGTTCAGGTGATCTTCAACTGTAGTACAAGTCCTCAATAACTATATCTTTATATATATGTCTTTGGTGTGTTGACCAATCTCTTCCTGAACGCTGGTCGGACGTGTAGGTCGCTCTCCTACACCTCCCTGGCTGGACACTTACAGTTGTGGGGTACGGGGGTGTAGTGGCTACTCTCCCCTACAACTTCCAGCTGAGCTCCGGCCGCACTCCGACCAGCCAATCAGCGTACAGCCAGCTACGCCGAGAGACTAGGTCTATGCAGAGGACGTAGGGGTACGATCGCCGACCTAGTCTCGACCATCAACCTCCAGTTCAGGATCAGAGCGTTTCACACCTTACGCTTGAGCCGCTGTGATTGGTCATCTCGCTACGCGCACCCCAGATCCTGATCCTGGTAAATTGTATAAATACGGCCACGCCTGCCCAGGGAGGACGCTACTAGAACGTGTAGCTGCCTTGGCTGCTTCGTCTGCCACGTCGTTTCCTCCGATCCCTACATGACTGGGAATCCAGTGTAAGACGACTGGTCGGTTTTGGCTTTGGAATTCCTGTAGCTGTGCGAGGATCGAGGTGATGATGTGGACGTTGTCTCTTGGTTGACTGTGTTGCAGCGCATGCATGGCCGATTTCGAGTCCGTGTGAATTATGATGGACTTGTTGTGTTGTGTTGCAGCGTGTTGTGGGGCCTTTGAGATTGCTACCAGTTCTGTTTGTAGGGTGGAGCAGTCATTGGAAAGTCTCCATTGGAGGGTCTGACCTTGGGTGTAGAAGGCCGCTCCGGATCTATGATGTTTTGGGTCCACCGAGCCGTCTGTGAAGTATGATGCTGCATCAGCCGGTGTCTCGGTGGCTATGGCTTCGAGAGTTATTTTTTTGAGGTCCTCCTTCTGGAGGTTGGCTTTACTATCGCCTAGGTCGGTAAATTTGAGTGTGGCTGGTGGAGGGCTCCATGGTGGAGGAACAGCGTAACCATTGTCTCGTGTGTCTTGGTTGTTCTTGACGAGTGTTTCTGCTTGCAGGTGTCGGATGACCTCGCTTGCCTCGTGCGACCAGGTGGCCCCTCGCACTCTGTGGTCGAGGTGGAGGGAGGCACTGATTCGAATCTTGGCAACTGTGGGCTTGTCTGCTCTACAGATTTTGGCGAGGAGACCGGCTGTCACCTGCTTGACTCGTACTGCCAGGGGTGGTAGTTCGGCTTCCATTTGCAGATTGCAAATTCTGGTCCACATGGGTGCTCCGAGCATGGTCCTGAGAGCATTGTTTTGGATGACTTCTAGCTTAGCTATTTGGTCTTCTCTCAGTCCAATGAGTGCTGGAGCACTGTAATCTACCAGCGATCTGATGGCGGCTGTGTAGTAGGCTTTGAGCACATGAAGGTTTGCTCCTGCGGATTTGCTGGTGAGCGACCTCATTATATTGTGTCTGCTCTTCGTCCTGTGCCTGAGATACTCGAGTTGCGGCTTGAAGGTGAGTTTCTGGTCAAACCAGATTCCAAGACACTGGTGGGCGTTGGTCCAGACTACCGGCGTGTTTTGTATGGAGAGCATCTTGTCTGGTGTGTCTGTGCAGATGGCCATCGCTTTCGACTTGGCTGGATTTATCTTGAGTCCAAGTCTGTTGCACTCCTCTTCTATAAGTTGGAGTGCGTGTTGCGTGTTGGCTAGTCTGTACACATCCAAGTTCCAGCAAGTGTGCAACAGATCAAGAATCACCTCAGAAAGACTACCAAGCTCCACATCAAAAAGAGCTTCCTTCATGCACTCAACGCTGGTTCCCAATCAGCCAAATGGTACCTGGCGGCCACAAAAGGGGAACCACCTTTCGCTGACAAGAAAACTCCAAGACAAACCCAAGTCAGCCTCCATCGACTACGACTAGGGTACAAGTGCTCCTGGCAGACGATCGGAAATGACGTCATGGAATGCACCTACTGTCAGGAGCCAGCAGCCAACCCACTTGAACACTATCTCCTCGATTGCGAGGTCACACAAAGCCTCCGAAACAGAACTCAAATCTCCCAAGAAACACACACAACACCAGCGGCCACTCTAACCCGAAAGGCCCATACAGACCACATTCACCACCTACTCCGGGTCATCACACGATACCCACCACCCAGATAGCTTAGAAAGCATCCTCTCCCAGCAAGTGCGGACCCCAGTTCGGGGGGCGCGCCACTCCGAAGCTGACCACGTCCAAGAGTGGGGGCTGGTGGTAAGCGTCCACTGATCGGGGGTCCGCTCACACTTGCAACCTACAGTATCCCTCCAATCTGCAGGTGGGACCACCTCCAATCCCAATCCGGTCTGGCTGCTCCTGGAGCTCCAGCCGGAACCACCAAACGGGCCGCCTATAGGCAAAGGCCCGTGTCGGACTACGGTCCGACAATCTCAACAACAACAACAACCCAGGGAGGACATCCTACACTCAGCTACTGGACCAGCAACATCTCTCTCAGCTCCTCACCTAGTCACTCCAAAGCACTGCGCTGTACAACAATATATATACAGGAAGCGCATCGTGAGTTTCTATCCTACCTCATTCCTGAGTGAAGGTATTTACATGTACGTACGTTTGTGTGCCCATACAAAGAGATAATAGACAACTAAAGAGAATTGACAACTGGCCACATACAGTACACTACAGGGGTTTGGGTTCACACTCAGGATGGGATGGAGAAAGGAAACTCTCTTCCTGGTATCCTTAACTATGACTTGCAGGGAGATGTCTGTTTGTTGCCGTGGGATGTCTCCTGTAGTTTCTTCAATTTATATGTTCACTCTGTGGTTGAGTTCTTTGACCTGAACAGTGGTACCAGTAATCATTGTACTGTCTTGATGTGGGTTTTGTTTTGGGGATAGCCTCTTCTGCCGCTGGGTGAGCCTCGACCAGTGGTGGTGGAGGTTGTCTCATCGGGTGCTGCGCCGACAGCCTTGATTTTCGCGCCACTTAGCCCAGGTGTTCTTGAAGTCCCAGTCTGCCTTTTGAGTGTTGTATCTCCCGTCTCGGGGGGTGGAGTGGGGAGTTTGTTCATGAGCGTTGTTAGGGTGGCAAAGTGGTCGCTGGTCAGCGTGGGGTGTATCTGCCAGGAGGCGAAAAGGCTGTAGTGCACTGGAGACGAAGGTTTAGATCTAGCCTTCTCCCCTAGTGTGGGTGGGCTCTCCGGTGTTCAGGAGGCAGATCTCGAGTGTATCTTGAAGGTGGTGTATAGGTGTGGTAGATGTCTTCATTTTGTGGGGCTTGCCGAGCTTAGGAGGATGATGCGTTGAAATCCTCCCTATGAGTGTGGCGTGGTCATGGCCGAAGCAAATAATTGAGTAACCTCCAGTGAGCCCTTAGGTTCTTGTAGATGTGTTGTGAACAGTTAATTCCCGTTCTTGGAGGTTACTTTGACGGCCTGTGTCTCGATGTTTTCCCCACATGGGGTACTTGCGTGACATCATGGGAAGTATGTGACATTGAAGATCATGCATCCTCTTGTTGACTGCATTGAAATGCCTCCTGTATGTCTTGTAACCGCTGAATTTGAAACAGTGGTGTTCTTATAAGTGTTTCTTGTAGGGTATGATGTCAAGCTGTCTGGCTGCTGCTTCTTGTAGGAGTGTTTCTTGTTTTTGATGCCCTAGGCATTCCATGTTGAGATGTTCAGGATGCTTTGACGTTTCCACCACTGTTTCATCAGGGGACTTCTGGTGGTCCTCGATGGAGGAATGCTCAAGTTCGATTCCAGATCAGGTCCATGTGTCTTCGTGTTCTGTGGTTTTTGCCTTCTACTGGGCCGTGGTTCAGTTCAGGGGGTTAAGCACGTCCAGTTTCTTTCAGGAGCTGTCGGTATCTTGGGAGCTGTGTCGGTGTCTTGGGTTCTCTGGTGGCCTTCTTCGGTGTGAAGTGTACCTCGTTGTGCTCGTGCGGACCGTGGCTTCCTCCACACTGAGAGTGGCTGGAGCTGTGGCGACTTGCCGGAGACGCTATAGTATTTGGGCTGTGTGGGTTGGGTCCTTGTGGCCCAGTAGTCCAGCTAGGCCCTCCGCAGTCGTCAGTACTGCCAGCTGGGTCTGATAAGTGTATCATTCCTTCTGGTGCCTTGGTATTTGTCTTCTTTGTCTTTCTCGTGGTTTGTCGTTCTCTGCTGCTTGGGTGGCTGAGTTGTGGCTGTAGTGAGGCCAGAAACTGGGCTGCACTTTGGTGTTGACGGCTGAGAGGTTGTCTTTGTTGTTTGGGCCTTTGGGTTCCCCCACACGAAGGTACTTGGTGGGGGCTGGTGTGTAGGCGGTGAGGCCGGTCTTGCTGCTGGTCGGTTGCCTGGACCTCTTTGTTCTCTCCGGAGCCTCAGGTTCCAGGCGTGGTGTTTGCCCCGCAGTTGGCACACTTGGGGCAATTTTTTCCCCATTTTCAGCTTGGTGAGGCAGGGTGTGTGCCCGTGCTTCTGTGCGCAGACTGCGCAGATTTCCCTATGCGTGCACCTTGTCTGATGGTGCCCGTGTTTCTGGCATCTGAGACCTGCGCAGGGCTCTGGACGAAAGGGCCTCACTTCGTATTGAATCCCCCAGGTTTGAGGTCTATGGTGCTGGGGGTGGTGCCAAGCAGTGCGTTATGAGCACTTGTTTCGTGGTGGCCGTCTTGTCGGACAGGGGAAACATCTCGGCTTTAGGATGTTCGGGTGGTTCTTGAAGTTCCCGGTAGTTCCTTTGGGCTGGAGGACCTAAACTAACTCTTGATTTCTGGGCGGGGTCTGCTTGGTTTGAAGTAATGTGGTGGTAATTGTTTTGGAGTAAGTGTGTCGGGGTGGTGGCGGAGTTCTTGTCTTTGGGGTGGTGATCATCTACTTTAGGTTGGGCCGCACCGAAAACGGCAGTGGATTCCTTTTCCCATCTCTGTGTTGCTTTTCCATCTCTGTGACGGCGGCATATGTTGTTTTTGCGTCCGTTTTCGTGATTCGGAATTTTGGCAGTGTCGTTGGAGGTGAGCTGGTGGTGGTGATGGGTGCCTTTTGGGCTGCTTGACGGCATTCGTTTCCCGAAAAGGCACGTCGGCGTTTCTTGTTTTCTACCTTCGTCCAGTTGTCCTCAGTGGCGGTAGCAGTGGTGTTGGAGTTGTTGGAGGTGGTGGCAGTGTTCTTACTTTTCAGGGCTTCATTGAAGGCGCGTAACTGGTCCGCTTTCTCTGTGCGAAGCCTGTCGTAGTTCGGGTCGTCAGGTTGGCGGTTCAGGCGGGGGTCGCGGTTAGGAGGGCGTACGCGCTCCATAACCGTTTTTTTTTTTTTTATTTTTTTAGATCCTACCTATTCCGGTTGAGTAAATAGCAGAGGAATTTCAGCACTCCCCACTGGCTGGTGGTCGTAGAGTGGTTCCTGAGCTTCTCTCCCGGAGCCCCGTTGGGGAAGCCTACTTCCTAGTGTATGTGACTGCTCACTTATAGACGTGAGCTAAGTGTGCCTATTTGGGAAGGATAAGGATTGCTACCCTCTTTCCAGGTGGACCCGCACGATCACGGTTTTCCTGGAAAGACTCGGCTGGGATGGGTTTTGCTCCAACCCCCTTTCGTGTTCACAATCTCCTGGGAGGGAGGTGAACAGTTACAGGGGGGACCGCAGGACGAATACACTTTTGAGGGTGCAGGTCCCTAGGCCAGAGCGAAAAAGGAAAAATAGTAGTAGAAGGAAAAGAGCTCAAACCACGCCGGGAATATCGCGCTATAACTGCTCTCCAGCTGGAGTGTGGGTCACTCACACCACCAGTGGGGAGGGCAAGCTAATGCTCGATAAACCGAGAACGCTCGTGAGTTGTTGTGGACGATGACGGTCGTGGGTGGTCCGGTCCGGGAAGATGGCCAACAATGGCACAAGGGAGAGGGCGGTCTTCACAGTTCCGGGTCCAGCAGGAGGTCTTGTTGAGAGGTCTTCTTGGTTCAGGAGCGATGTGAGAAGTGTCTCATCTCCCGATTCTAAGGCATATATAACCTTGGACCATAATGGATCCTTTAACTGTTCTGTCCTTAATTGTGACAGGGTGAACGTAGGTAGTGGCGTGACAGGAGCTATGTGTCTAGCTAGCGAATTAGCTACCACGTTCACACAGCCTGGCAAATACTTGAAGTTGGGTGCGAACTCCTGTATGGTTAGATACCAGCGCGTTAAACGCCCTGATAAATTCTTCCCATTAAATAGCTCTGTCACGGCTACATGATCTGTGTGGACTGTGATCGGATATCCCAAAACGAGATCCCGAAAATGCTTGAGAGCCCACACTACAGCTAATGCTTCTAAGTGAGTTGCTGAATAACGTGTTTTTGCATCGTTGAGGGTGCGACTGGCGTATGCTACTACCCGCCATTTTCCCCGATAATTAATCAGTTTGCATGAGCACCGCCCCTAAACCTAGGCCAGAGGCATCAGTACACATGGTAAATGGTTTTCTGTAGTCCGGAAAGGCTAACACTGGTGCTTTTGTTAAGGCGCTCTTGAGGTCATTAAAACTGTCCTCTTGTTCCTTATTCCATGTAAATTTCACAACCTTTTTGAGCAGTTTTGGCATAACCTTCAATGAAAGAACGGTAGTATCCTGATAAACCTAGGAAACTACGAAGTTGATCTACGTTCTTGGGACAAGGGAATTGTTTCACCGTCTATCCCTTGCAATCTATTGTGGGTATACCATTACCATCCACTACGTGACCAAGAAATTGGATTCTCGTTTTGAGAAATTCACATTTGGAAAGTTTCACTTTCAATCCAGCTAGATGTAGCTTTGTGAAAACTTCTCGTAGCTTCTTTAGATGACTTTGTAAATCTTTGCTTACTATGATTAGATCATCTAGATAGGCATAGACTGTGTTACCTATCATTCCAGCAAACAATGTGTTTATCATTCTTTGGAATGTTAGCGGCGCATTTCTTAGACTAAATTGCATTCTTAAGAACTCGAAATGTCCCATTGGTGTGCTGAACGCGGTTATTTCACGGGAATCCTCATGTAAGGGAATTTGCCAGTACCCACTAAGTAAATCTAAGCTGCTGAAGACTGCGTTGTCTTTTCCTAGTGACTGTAGTAAGTCGGTTAGGACAGGCATTGGGAACCTGTCTGGTACAGTTACCTGGTTGACTCAACGAAAATCTGTGACTGGTCTCCATCCTCCATATTTCTTGGGAACTAAAAATAAAGGTGAGTTCCATGGTGATGAGGAAGGTTGGATCACCTTTCGTCCACCTTGTCTTGTACTATTTACTGGACTACCGCTCTTCTGCTGTGGGGTAGCCTATATGCTGGGATGTAGATTGGGTTAGTTTCCGGTTTGAGTGGTATATGATGATTTGTCAACTTTGTTTTACCTAGGGGTTCTCCTGGTAATGCTATTATTTCCTTGAACTCAGCTAGTAATTCTAAAGGATTACTTTTGCCTCGAGGATGATCGACTACTTTCACGTGTGGCGCTATTAACGCTACATTATTCACAATATGTGATTTTTCGTTCGATTTACCCTGTGTTACACTACCTTTTGGTAATTCTAATGGCTCTTCGACAACCGCTTTGTCATAAACAAGGAAATTACCTCAACAACATCCCTTTCGTAGGGTTATGGGTCCCCCAGATCTATTGAGAACGAGGACATCTGTGAGACTACCTATTCTAACGGTGCTTAAGGTAGACTCAAGTGACAAATCTTTCACTAGTGAACTTTCACTCAGACACACAACATCTGTTCCTTCACTCACATTTGGCAAACGTACTGTGACTCTAATTAGTTCCTTTCTATGTAACCGTTGTACACCAGTTAACACAGCAGGAGTTAGAGTCCAGTTCTGGCCGCTTTCATCGAAATGTCCTTTGAGCCACTAGGTAGAGTTTCAGAGAGTGACTCCGTAACTTATCGCTGCTGTGTCAATGACACCCCCCCGCCTGTCGAGGCAGTTATTACACAAACACCCGAAGTAAGCAATGGATGTGAAGTTTGCATTGCGTGATGTGTTTTACAATTATGCGTGATTGTTTGATCTCGTGGCTGAACGTTAATGTTGTTCTGCCTAAAGCCCCGTCCACACGATCGAGCACTGCCCGACGGGCACTCGCTTAATGCCCGTTGTTCGGGCAAAACTGACGGGCAAACCAACGGAGTGCCCGTGCCAGTGGTCGAGCGAAATCACCAGAAAAGGCCGTCTGCCTGGTGGTTTGACCGTTTGCTGCCGGGTATGGATGGACGACCCTGCCAGACAAACGAAGTTAACCTTGGAACCCTGGATGCCAGTTTTTCAGTCTCGCCACAAGCCACCACTGAAAAATGTCTGTTCCTCCGTCAGCCACAGACCAAGGAAACATTCATTGGTCTAGAGAAGAGACCATGGTGTTGATTGAACGCTATCGTCAGCAATTTCAATTCAATTTCAATTGTTTATTCCTTGATAGAGGAAGCGGGATCCTAGTGCTGTCACTAGGTACCCCTGTACAATGACACCAGAATCATCTGGCAAGTGTGAAAAGTATATACAGTATAAATATTATAAAGGGGCTTACTAAAGCCTAAGGAAGGAAGGATGTTCCTTTAACACATAATTAATATTATTTACAAAATATCTGGCCAGTATTGGGAGGATCATCGTGTCTCCGTCAGGGGGTCGTGGAGTGGTGGTCCAGCAGGCGTCACGGAAGCGTTGTGTGTGGGGACATCTTAGGAGGTAGTGAATAAGGGTGCGGCTGTCGGGTCTTCTGCATAACGCACAAGAGCGTTGCTCAGGGGATGTGGGGATACCAATCTCCCAAGCAAAGTCATACCCAATGATGATACGGGCAGCAATCACGTCCCCCTTCCGCGACCCTTTCCCGTAGACGTACGAGAAGTCAGGAAGTTTACGGAGGACATCGTACCATGTGGGCGGGGAGTCCAGGGGGATGGCTGCTTCCCGAGCTTCTCTCTGTTTGCGGCGGATTTGGGTCCTAATCTGTAAGAGTGTTCGAGGAACAACGTAGTCAGGTGTGGCCTTGTTGCAGCCAGTCTTGGCAAGGTCATCTGCTGCCTCATTCCCCAAGATACCGACATGACTAGGTATCCATAGGAATGTCACAGGACGGCCTTCATCCTGAAGTGTGGATGTTAACCCTCGTATTCGGAGGATGAGGTCCTTATTTTCCCCAGATCCAAATGCGATCCCGTCGAGAGCAGACCTGGAATCGCAGCAGACAAGCAAGGGGCAGAAACCATCTGCTTCTTCCTCAGCGAGAAGGGCAGCAAGGAGGGCTATTAGTTCAGCCTGAGTGGAGGATGCCCCGTCAGAAACTCTGAGAGACAGTTTGATAGGCTCAGGGGCATGAGGACGGGAGATGTAGACACCAGCCCCGGCCCTACCTGTAGCGGGGTCAACAGAACCATCAGTGTAGAGGACGACCCTACCTGGGGACCAGTGAGCGATCCTGGAGAGGTGGTATTTGCAGAGAATAACAGGGTTCACCTGGGATTTCGGGAGCGGTCCACCGAGGGCAATCACTTCAGGTTGAAAATCCAGCCAGGGAGAAGGAGACGAACCAACAGCAGGGGTGACAACAATATCAGGCAGGAGGTCGTGTTCCTGAAGGGCTCGGATGAGTGACCCTCGCCACTGTCTTCTAGATGGAGGTCGGCCTCGGACAGCAGTAGTCAAGTTGGTTTGGACATAGTTGCCCCTAGGATCCCGTAGAATGGAGACGGCAGTTTTTAGGTAAAACTCCTGGACACGATCCTGTAAGGGGGAAAGACCAAGTTCGTTATATAGAGAAGTAGAGCGTGTCCACTGAGGAGCCCCAAGGATGATACGAGCAGCTTTCCTCTGGATAACTTCGAGACGGTTGACAGCAGTCCGACTAATGTTGACGAGGGCAGGGGCGGCGTAGTCGACACAGGAACGGACAAAAGACTTGTACATGGTGAGAAGTACAGGGATGCTGGCACCAAGGGAACCCCTGCACATGGTAGAGAGGGGAGCGAGACGCCGAAAACATATGTCTCGAAGATAGCGGACTTCAGGGATCTGACAACGTGTGCGAGTTACATACACACCCAGGTATTTTGTCTCATTAACCCAGTCCAAGGGCGTTCCTGATAAGAAAAGGGGTGGAGGTACAACACGACCGTGCCACATGGCTTTTGTTTTCGCAGTTGAAAGAAGGAAACCAAGTGAATCACACTCTCTGGAGACCAGATCAAGGGCTTCCTGCATGCTGAGGTAGTCAGGGGCTTGGAGGAGGACATCGTCGGCATATCCTGAGTGGACAACTTCTGTCGGCCACGGGAGTGATGCAATGGAGTGCATGAGAGTGTTAAACAAGGTGGGACTCAGGACTCCACCTTGAGGGGTGCCGAGGTTCATTTCTTGAACAGGAGACATAGAGCCTTCAACGCGAACCCGGGCCTGACGTCCAGTGAGGTAAGAGGCGATCCATTGTAGAAGTCTCCCTTTAACCCCTAACCGTGCAAGTTCAGCTAAAATGAGGGCAGGCTGAGCCGTATCAAAGGCTCCCTTGATATCAAGGAAGACGGAGACGCGGGCAGTCTGATTGCAATAAAAGGAAGCAATGGAGTGTGCTGTGCTGCGATGTTGAATGAAACCATTGAGGGAGTTGTGGAAGCCGCCTATGGTGTGAAGAAGGCGACGATGGAGTACCCTCTCCATCATCTTGCAAACACAGGAGGTAAGACTAATGGGTCGATATTTCCCAGGATCTCCCGGCTTAGGGATGGGGATAATAGTGGCATTTTTCCAGTTGGACGGGAGAACCCCATGTTCATAAGACATATTGTAGAGAGCAAGCAAGGGGCCGTTAGGAATATTAGTACAGGCGTTGAGGACGGAGTAGGTTATCTGATCATCCCCAGGAGAGGTGTCTTTTCTAGAGCGACGAGCACTGTCAAGCTCGAACTGTGTGATGGGATGATCAGTGGGGGCAGGGGAGGTAAGAGCAGCACGAACAACAGGCTCAGACGCATCGATGCGGGCCTGCACTGCCTCCTGCATTGGATCTGGAAGTGCCTCAGGGGAGGAAGCTTGTGCCCAGTCCTCCATTAAAGAGCAGGCAAGGGAGGCGGGGTCAGGGTGGGGAGGAGGCCTCCGTCGAGTACCCCGTATAGCATTAATCCGATTCCATACATAAGAGGGTGACGACTGGAACGATAGAGATCCCGTGAAGGATAGCCAGTCCGCCTCACGTATCCGACGGCGCTCCTGAGTTGCAAAGGAGCACCAATTTTTGAAGTCTTCCCAGTCCTCTGGAGACCGAGACCTCCGTATGGCAGAGTGGAGATCACGGGTTACCTGCCGGAGATGTCTCATGGCAGGGATACGATACCAGTAGTTGGTGGCACTTCTGGGGTGACGGGGAGGGCGTGGAGGGGTAGCGCGATTGACAGAGTCATACACGGCATCAACAAAATCAGCGCTGTAAGAGTCAAGGGACTGAGGGACAACATAGGAATCCGCCCAGGTAGAAAGGTATTGGGTAAAGGAAGGAACAGCATCTTGTGTGAGACGAAGGCGAGGGGATCGATAAGGAGTTGATGTCGGGGCAGAGAAGGAGAGCCTGAGATGGGTAGTAACGGCAAGATGGTCACTATACAGAGCAGGCTCGGTGCAGACGGTAGGATGAAAGGAAGTATGACCGTTCAATAGTAAGCCAACATCAAGGAAACTATGGGGGAGGCGAGTAGGATCGTCAGGACAAAGAAAGCGAACATCATCCTCCCCATTAAGAAACTGTGAGAGATGTGATCCATTAAGGGTACATGGAGTGGGATGATCCGGAGTAAGAGTGGGATGGCGGGCATTAAAGTCGCCAAGAACAATAGTGGGAACCCCATCATGGAGGTCGTGAAGAACCTGGGGGTCCAGAGAATCACTCTTGAAATGAACATTGACTACACGAAGGGTCCGGTCACCAAGAGTAAGGGAGACAGAAAGTAATTCAGACGGGGGTCCATGTGAGTCAGGTGAAGGGAGACGAACAGATGGAATGGTGTTACGCACAAGGGTGAGGAGGCCACGAGCCTGCCCACGGTACCGAGGCAGGGTGTAAACAGAATAGCCAGAGAGGCGGAGTGGAGTAACATCGTCTGTGATGGTTTCCTGAAGTAGAGCAACATCTACTTGATGGGAGAGCACAAACTGGGCGAGGTCTGTCCGGCGAGGTCTAAGTCCCTGGATGTTCCATTGTAAGAAGAGGAGGGAACGGCCTCCGGTGTGAGATGAGTCGGAGGGGCTAGATAGGGCTCCAGAGGAGGTACCAAATTCTGTTGAGAGAAATGGAGAGGGAGGAGTGGGAGAGCGAGGGATGGATCCTCCATCTCGGGAGATGGAAGGAGGCGGGTCATCAGGGCTTGCAAAGTGCGCCCCTGTTGGGTCAGGGTGTCCAGAATGAGTTGTTGTTGCTTCTGCAATGTCGCAATTGTTTTTACAAACAAGTCGAGTTGGGCTGAGAGAAGGTTGATTTGCTTGGAGTGGCGATCCAGACGGAGAGTGATTGTTTCCATAGAACCAACTTGGTGTACCTGTGCATAAGCTGGAGGTGGCGGCGAGGATTGCCGAGGGCCCGACTGGGCATGTGGTGGTGGTAGCGACGGAGAGGGACGGTGAGGGTTCAGTTGAGTAAGAGGTGGTGGTGCTGGTGAGAGACAGCGGGGGTCCGGGTGGGCAGGAGATGGTGGTGACTGTGTGGCAGGGCCGGCAACGACCTTGTTCCAAGAACGGTAGGGAGAGGGAGGGAGGGGAGAAAGGATGGGTGGTAGGGGTGATGGAGGGGGTGGTAGAGGAGAGGAGATCAATGGGAAATCCTTGGTGGATGGAAGAGGCGGTGGTGGATAGGATTGAGGTTTGGTTGACAGGGGCTTCGTCAGAGACGAGGGCGGTGGTACAAGGTAAGTTTTCCCCGGGCGAGTGCCAGGACGCTGTGGGCAATTGGCATTCCAGGCGTGGTGACTGCCATGGCAATTGACGCACCGTGGAATAACTGGGATTTTGTTCTGAATTTTCGATTTGCATTCCACTGTGTCGTGAGGACCTGCACAGAAACCGCAGGCGACCATCCTCGTGCACTCCCAGGTGCGGTGTTTCCACGATTGGCAACGACCACAGATTTTCGGGGTTCCGATAAATCGGTCGAGAGGACAGTTGTGAATTGGTCCTACATTCACCTTCGGGGGGAGGGGGCCCACCCACCAGCCGATGAGTTCGTTGGATGGACGTTTGGAGACCGGGTTGATGCGGCGTTCCATGTCCAGTAGTTGTGGGAGAAGAGGGCGAAGATCGTCGATAGGGATCTCCCAGGGTACGTGGCGAACCATTACCTTGGTACGACGAGTTTCTGGGGTGATGATGGTGAACTTCAGCATCACCTCCCCCTGGGGAGCAGGAAAGCCCACCTGAGTGAGCAGGCGTACCGTCTCGTCCATTTGTGTGGTGACTATCACGGCTGTGGGACCTCGGCGGAGGCGAAGTGTTGAGTCCTGAAGTGGAGAGCAGTGACGGAAGAACCAGGTCGTCCGTGTGCTCAGAGGCAAGTCCCGAGGGAAGGCGAGACGACGAAGGCGCGACGGGGCAGGGAGACAAAGGGAATCCCCTATGTCCATCGTCGGCGGAGGGTCGGTCATTGAGCCACATGTAGGCTCACTTGGGGACCCCGATGACAGGAGTCCACCCTCTACAGCCCCAGAAGGGGTGCAAGGGGGAGCCGTGGCCCCTGCTGGAGACCCTGACTTCTGAGGTTTCTGCTTCTTCTTTGACGTGTCTTCAAGAAGAAAGTCGTCAGCATCACTGTCACCTACTGCCGCCGTTTCCAACGAACGGGAGCGTTTAACGGCGGGCATAGGGCACGTTGGCAACACTGCAGTCAGGTGGAGTGGTAATGACGTCACACTATCACATTGCGCATGCGCAAACTTGAAAAACTTTGCTCAGAGGGATCGGGTGGTAGGACCAGATGTTTTATCCCCAAAAAATGACAAAGTCCAAAAGTAACAAAAAAATATATGCCACTGTGCTGATATCTGGGTCTTACTATAGTTGTCTGCACAGGCTGGGATTGGTAGACGCGCTGAATTCGTCAGAAATACGAATTTTAAGGAGCAGTCTCTTACAGCCTTTGTTGACACTACGCACGCATGCGCGTTTGTTTTTTCTATCGTCAGCACCCTTGTCTATGGAATGTTAAAGTGGACATGTACAGGGATAGGGACAAACGTGCAGCGGCACTGAGGCAGATTACAGAGTACATGAATAGAAGCGGGACTACGTTACCACAAGTGATGTGAAGAGAGAAATTGAATCACTTCGAAATCAGCATAGACGGGAACTAAGAAAGATGCAAAAATCAAAACAGTCTGGAGCTGGTACTGAGGATATTTATATTCCCACATTATGGTGCTTTGATGCACTGCATTTCCTCATTGATGGTGACAATTCGACAATCTGTGTCAAACATGGATACTCACACTACAGAAGATATGTCTGAGGTACATTCTGATCACGAGGTACGTATGCAAGCGTTTTCTCTCTCTCTCTCTCTCTCTGTCTCTCTCTCTCTGTATTGTACGTAATATGTATGTATATATTTTTGTGTGTCACTTTTAACAAAGGGGTTGTGTATATTTTTTTTTATTTATAGATATTCAACGATCCGCTACTGCTGGGACTGATGATAATCCACCAACCACTGTGACTGGTTCGGCCACGCCCACCGTCTCTCGTATGGCTGCGCCGACTGTCTCTCGTTCGGCTGCAGAATCGAATATACTCGTGAACCCTCACCCACACCGTCAACAAGTAAACGACCGACCAAAAGGGTTTCTCAAGATGCTGATAATATCCTGAAAGAGGCCCTCCACCACCTGCAGTCATTATCTTCCTCCGAAAATATTATAAATGATGCAGACAGTGATTTTGGTCAGGTTGTTGCTAACGATCTTCGACAGATGAGCGGTGAAAATAAAATACATGCTCAGAAACTTATTTATGAGATCCTTTATCCGGGGAAACTAGGTAGGCTTTCCTCCTCAACGACTATTATGTAAGGGTCATTTATTGAATGAGGGTGTTGGATACGCGTACTTATTATAACTATCGATGCGTCATTAGTGGCAAACAGTGATAACTGTTGTTAAAACATACTCTTAGTATTTTATTTTTATTGACGAATATGCATGTTGGTTTGGTTTACATGTCTTTATTGTTTGGAGTGGGTCTTCAGACATTTAATTTAAGACTACATACGCTAGGGAGTATGTAACTATGTTAAATACAGTGTATAATAAGTTGTCTATAGCGTTTTGGAAGCAACTTTGTGTCCTAAACAGGTCCATCATGTTTCATGTGTATGGAGGGTTATCCCCTTTTACAAAAAGTGTTATTTTCATTAATAATCTATGAAAACCGGAAACCCTACTAAGCCTACTATGTCACATAATAAGACATGTGTTACCATGAGAACCTCTCGTGACCGTCAAAATTGAATAACTATGTATACTACAAATCTCACCTGCAAGTAATCCTCCTTGAGTACATCATATATGGCTTGACAAGTTGCAGGTATTATGGTAGACAGACTTTGTTTTGATATCCTCGTTGTATACTGAAGCGACGTGTAGGAGCACCCAGTTGAAAGAAATATGAGCGTAGCCTCTAGACGAGCCTCTGGAGATACGCTCTGCCTCATAATGGTATCTTGCTTTTTTTATGTATGGTTCCAATTTAGCGAGAAGTCTATAGAAGGTGTTGAGGTCCATTCTCATGTAGTTAGTGAAGTCTTTCTCATGTTCACCTTGCAGTTCACGTAAAATCGTGGCATGACTTCCCTTAACTTTTCGTTGAGAAAACCATTACTTGCACCATTCCCTTTTCTGTTTTTTCTTCTTTTTGCACACTGTAGCAATTATTATACACAGCGCTATAGTCTTCGATTTAACTGTCCTGCAACACACCATGGTGATCGTACCGCAGCAGCTACTGCCGACCACCTACTAGCTACCAGCGGCAGAGTGTGACTGCTGCCAACCAGCACCTCCGTGTGTACGACGACACACAGGCTTTGCCCGGTAAACGGGCAAAGTCCGCCAGGCACTGTTCGATCGTGTGGACGGGGCTTAAAGGATAGCAGAGCACTCTCAGTCGACCTTCTAGCTCTAAATCCAAACTGAGAGTCTGTAAAGATATTATTGGCTTTGCAGAAGGAATTTAGTCTATTACATGCTAGCTTTTCCAGTATCTTACTCAAGGCTGGGAGGACTGATTTGGGGCAGTAATTCTTGAAGAGACCTTTGTCCCCAGATTTTTTATATACCGGGTGGACTTTAGCAATTTTCAGTTTATCAGGAAAGACACCACTAGTGAAGGAGGAGTTACAAATGTGGAGGAGAACAGGTAGTAATAAGTGGGCTACTTTCTTAATGATGCTCCTTGGTATATTGTCTTCCCCTGCTGCTGCATCTTTGGACATTTTTATGATAGCCAATAATTCATCTGCTGTGACAGGGGATAAGAATAGTTCATTTTGCTGTCTGTTTTGCAGGTAGGCTCTAAATTCCTCATGGAGATCAGGGATGCTCTCTCTCTCACGCGCATCATGTGAGGCAAGGTGCCTTACAGGACAAGCGTCAGGTTGTTGTCAGTGCTCCTGACAGGATGTTGTTGAAATGTGTTGACCCAGCTTGACCTTGCTAGCTCCATGGAGGAAATGTCAACTCATCAATTGATTCATACTCATGGATGAATGACTTGGTGAATACATGGGTAACATACATTGGGTATATATTTATATAATAAAAATTTCTGTTACAACGTTTCATAATTTGTGAAAATGTTAAGTATCACTCAATTTATAAATCCCTCATCTTACCACCTACTAAACCCCGAAAACGTGAATAAAATAAACTTTTACCTTTGGATTTTTACAAGTTATGAAACGTTAGGTCAGGTTTTATAAGAGTTGTTTGGTGTTTTTAGTATTTTACCCCACATTTTCCCTCTACTTTAAAGCCCTGCCCATTTGAAACCAGTAATATTGTTAGTAATCCCCCCTACATTGTTGGGGGTGGAAGGGTGGATAGTGATTTGCCCCAAAGATAAAATTCATCTTCTAAATCAAGAAAACTAGCGATAAAATATATTTTATGGGAAAAAAGGTGTTGGATGGTTAACGAAAACTAATCGAACAAACTTACCTCAATAATTAAGGTGCTGTACTATCCACGCTGACGACCACTGATGCACCAAACTGGCCTTTAACACAACAGTTACTGGATCCATCATCTGTAAAGAAAAGAAAACTAAATATTCACCCATTGGCTGTCCTCAGGTTTTGGTATGAGAATTTTTTTTTACGTTTTTCGTTTTTCTCAAATCTGACCTTTAATTCATTTGCAAGTTAAAGGTTTATACAAAAAATTAACATTCACTTTTAACAAGCTGCAGATTTGCAAAAAAATGGAGATTAAATTTAAGTAAAACACCAAAAATACACAACAAAAAACATTCATTTAGCCAAAGGAACCAAACCAACCAACCTACCTAACCTATAAGGAGGAGACTACTAAGTAGGGATATCATCGGGTAAACATGGTGGGAACCTATGGACCAAAATTAACAATAATATTACGAGTAACAAATACTTCCTGTAAAATACAAGACAAAAACATACACTAAGTATGAGGAACGTTATTAAAGCATGAGGAACGTGAGGAACGTTACTAACGTACTGTAAATATTCACAAAAGTAAACCATATTTCATTAATTTAAACAAAAGCATAAGCCAAAATAGTAAGGTATTGTCTAAAGTAATTAGTCGATGTGATTAAGAGCGTTAATGACCATTAACCTACGCTTGTTCTTAATTGATTAACTGTAATATCTTTTTAAAGTATTTACTTTTAAAATAATTCTGCACAAAATCGACAAATAAACAACTAATATATCGACCTTTACACAAGTATAAATTGAACCACATAAATAAATAATAACACTTACTGTACATGAAGGTTCCAAGTGTTCCCTAAAGAAGGCAGTGATGGGTAGGAAAACACCGGGTAACACTGAAGTCCATTTATTAACGGATAGGAGAAATACAAGTAGTGACGAGCGTGTGCCTTGCACGACCCACGGAATCAGACTGAGGCTGCATTGCCATATGGCAGCCTCGGGGCAATGTTGCCACATAACACGTGCAGTGTTGCCACGTAATTACATACATAGATGCTACTCAGCACAGTAGCTTAGATACATAACCTACATCTCCCTCCCCCCTTCACGCTCATAGTCTTTGTCTTGAGCGGACTTCTTAGTCCTAAGTCGCTCCGAGCATCGAGGTGCACTGTGGGGCAGATCCTCTTGAGATGTAGGGGACTCGTTCTCGGTCAGGGGGCCAGCAGCAGGGGGTGGGGCTGGCCGGAGGAAGCGGCGGTTCCTCCACCAGACACGGCCGCTCGGCATCCTGACCTTGTAGTCCCGCGACCGGCCGACGCCCATCACTATGCCCACCTTGTCCCAACGTGTCGTCGTCGGGTCCTGGACGCGGACAAGGGCACCAATCTCCAGCAGCTGAAGAGGGCGGGCACGGTCGTCATACCGAGCCTTGGCGTCCTGGGCTCTTGTAGCAGCGCGGCGGTCGCAGCTCTTGGCTCTGGTCTGCCACTCCTTCGCAAAGGCCTTGGCGTGTGCAGGAACACAAGAGCGGAGAGGGTGACCATACAGGATCTGGGCAGGGGAGCGTCCTGTGTGGGTGGGAGTATTACGTAACTTCTGGAGTCCTTTGTCAAACGCCCTACAGTCTATGTTGCCTGAAGGGGCCACCTTGAGGATGAGGTGCTTGACTGTCTTGACCGCAGCCTCAGCGTGGCCGTTTGACTGTGGGTAGTGGGGTGTTGACACGATGTGGCGGACTCCCCAACGCTCCAGGAATCCTGTGAAGTCCCGGCTGGTGAACTGTGGCCCACCGTCCGTCCGCAGACGTACGGGGACGCCCAGGTCACGAAAGAGGTACCGGAAGTGGCGAATGGTGGCCGCGGACGTCGTGTCCGAGCCACAGCTTACCACCACAGGCCAACCAGAGAGTCGGTCGGCGACAACTAGGAATGTTTCCCAGCTGTGCTGAAGAAATCAGCCGACACAGACTCCAAGTGCCTGGTGGGTTCGTCGTCGCACAAGAGGGGCTCCTGCTGTTGACTGGGATGCATGATCTGGCACAGCTCACAGGCACGGACCGTATTGACGATATCCGCGTCAATGCCGGACCATTACACAGCCTGCCTTGCACGGCGCTTGGTGGCCTCTGCTCCACGATGGCTGTCGTGTAAGCGGGCCAGAACGCGACGACGGAGAGCTGCAGGGACGACCACACGGGCACTCTACAGGAGGAGGTCTCCATCTGCGTAGAGGTCCTCACGTATCTTCCAATACGGACGTAGGGCGTTGTGGAGGTCCAAACTTTCGCGAGGGAGCCCAGTCCTCACACTCTCCAAGAGTTGAGTGTGGGAGCGGTCGTCGCTTGCCGCGGTCTGTAGTTCCTCAAGGGTCAGATCGCTGTCGGGTGGCGATACTGAGGCCTGGGTGCTGGCGAGGGACTGTACGGCCTGCAAAGTGACGATGTTGCTGACGGAAAAACCGGCCTCGGTGCTGAGCATCTTGTCTTCAGGTGTCGGGCGGCTGACTGGGGAGCGGGAGAGGGCATCCGGGATGCACAACTCCTTACCTGCTGATCAAGCCGCGGTGAAATCGAAGGCCAAAATCTTCTCCTTCAGGCGCTGGAGGCGGGGTTTCTCGATGGCGTCCAGCGAATAGTGGTTAAGAATGGGGACCAAGGTCCTGTGGTCTGTGATGAGGTCGAAGTGCTGTAGGCCAATCAAGTAAAACTTGCACTTCGATAAGGCCCATACCACTGCCAGCAGCTCCAGCTCCATGGTAGCGTAGAGAGACTCAACATCGATGAGGAAGCGAGAGCCACACTGTACGAGCCGGTACTTTCCTCCACCGTGATCCTGGAGAAGGGAGTAACCAACCCCGTACAGGCGCGAGGCGTCTGTCTGAAGAACGGTGGGGAGCGCTGGGTCGAAAGTAGCGAGGATAGGTGGACTTGACAGGGCCTCCTTCACCTTATGAAAGGCGAGGTCGTGGTCAGGGGTCCACGTGAAAGTCCTCTTGGGGCTCATCAGAGGGGGGAGAGGCCCGGCAGCGGCGGAGACGTCAGGAGAAAATTCTGTCAGCTGGTTCACCAGGCCCATGAAAGACCTGAGATCCGTAAAGTTGGCAGGTTTGGCAAAGTCCACTATGGCGCGGACTTTCTCCGGGTCCGCAGCAATGCCATCCCTTGAGAGTCGGTAGCCGGAGAAAGACACTGCAGGTGCGGCCAAGACGAACTTCTCGGCATTCAGGGTGATGCCGTGCGTCCTACACCTGGTGAGTACCTCGTCGATGCGGCGAAGATGCTTCAGGTAGTCCTCATCGTAGAGGAGGACGTCATCCACTACCTTCACGCAGTTGGTCAAGCCTTGAAGTGCCATGTCACCACGGAGACAGAAGGCGTCCCCCGTAGCAGCGAATCCCATAGGGCCACGGCAGTAGCGGAAGCGTCTGTAAGGCGTGATGAAAGTGGTCAGTGGCTCATCCTCCTTCTTCAGTGGGATCTGCCAGTAACCACAGAGGGCGTCCATTGTCGAAAAGTGCCGTACCTTCAGGTCCACACTGCATATAGCTGCAAAAGGTGTGGGTGAAGGGTGGGCGGGACGGGACACTGGGCTGTTAAGCTTAGACAAGTCGGTAGTAATCCGCACTCCACCATTAGTCTTAGCCACAGCGACTAGAGGGTGGCACCAAGGGGACGGGTCGTCACCAACGGGTACGATGACACCCTGGGCCACCATGGAATCCAGTTCCTGCTTGACTGAATCCCTGAAGGCAAGAGGGATCAACCGGGGAGTGTGTATGGCAAATGGCTGCGCATCTTCCCGCAGGTGTGTCCTCATAGGCGGACCCGCCATAGCCTTCAGTGGCGCGGTCCGTAGGGCCTCCTTCGTCACCAGCACTTCCGAGTACTCCTTCAGGAAGTAGGCCCTTGCAGCTGAAGGAGACGTCTCGCTGTGAAGAGGAAGCAGCCGTGACTTGGGTGGAGGCGGGGCGGGAATGGACGCGGGTTCTGGGCAGCTCTGTGCGGCAGCGCCAGGCGTCGTTGACTCACGCACCCTGCTGGGGGTGTACCGAGCAGCTGGGATCTGCTCGGGAAAGTCTCTGGGCACCACGCCTAACTCCTTGCATTGCTCCCACGACAACAAGGGTGTAGCGAGAGTAGGCTACACGTCCATCCAACCGTGACACGACCTGTCGCTGTAGGTGATCTCCGCTTGAAAGGAGCCCACAGCGTCCGGCATCTGGGAACCGTCCGCATCGTAGTACTGAAGCTGCGGCGGTGGTCCCAGGTCGCGTTTGGTGAGGCCCAGTTTCTGGAGGTGCTTCAAGCCTATCACCGTAGTATCAGCGCCGGTGTCCGGTATCACCTCGATGTGACCCGACACATCACCGTGTGTGACGGCGACGCAGATGGTAAAGGAAGGGGTAGCCCTGGGGCGTGTGGTCGATTCCACCCTCCTGATGTGACTCAGCTGCTGCTTGAGGCTGCGTGGGCCATCTGAAGTGGGCTGCGTGCGAACCACTCCGAGGGAAGTGCGCTGCTTTCCTCCTCGTCTCGGGCTTATGGGCTTGGGTTGGCGGAAGCACTTGTCATAGTGTCCATAGCGACCGCAGGCCTGACACTTGTGGCCTCGTGCAGGGCACCTGTCTGTGTTAGACCAGTGGCCCTTACGGTCACATCCACGACACAGTGCTTCAGCGGCCGGGCATGTCTTGGGGGCCATGCTGCTTTCCACAGCTGCCACAGGAAGCACTAGGCGAAGGCGTGGAAGAACGTGCGGCAGCCTTCACGTTGTTGACCGCCTTCTTACCCTTCTTGCACTGTGAGATAGCTCTCACAGCAGGTGGGGCCCGGAAGGCATAGGTGGCGGACTTGGTGGCCTCGTATCACCGACATTCAGTCACTACCACCTGGAGTGTGGAGGAAGCGTCCAGGGGGATGAGTCGCTGCACCAACTCTTCTTGCCTGACACCTGTCAAGATCCCGTGCTTGATCCAGGCTTCCTCACATTCCTGGCTGTGCGCCTTGCAGACGTCGATCTCCTCCGACAAACTCTTTAAACGTACAAAAAAGTCGTCAAAGGATTCATTCTCCGCCTGCTTGCAGCTGGTGAAGGCGCGGCGACGCAAAGCCTTGTTATTCCGACCTTTAATGTGCTCCTGTAAAAGGTCGAGCACATCCGTCACTGAAGACGTAGAATCAGGGGGCACATGCAACGTGTGCTCCAAAACTCTCTGGGTCTCCAGCGACAAACGCATCCACAGTTCGATGAGCTGTTTGTTTGGAGGCATGCTATCAAGGTCCACCATCGTGGAGTAATCTGTCCACCGCCGCCTCCACTCACGAAAAAGCTGAAATGTGACGTCTGGTGAGAGGGCGGGTGGGGGTTGAACAGATGCCTTGGGAGCTGTTGGAGTAACAAGAGTACCTGGAGGACGCTGGTGTGGTGGAGGAGGGATGGTACTGGCGCCTTGGTGCGCGAAACCTGCGAGTGAGGGAGGATGGGTTAGCGCCAGGGTCGCCAATATTGCGTCAAAGCGCTCCTTTTCCTCCTCTCTTTGTATCTTCTCCCTCTGAAATTCCATCTCTCTGCGTCTCTCGTCCCTGTCCTCCATCCACCTCAGAATTGTGGCGATGTCCGTCGCTGGAGGTGGAGGATGAGAGGGAGCTTCTGCGCCCGGTAGAGGGGAAGATGGGGAGTCATGTCTCCCATCTTGATGTTGTCCCTTCTTACCGCCCATCTTAGTATGCTTGAACTGCCCTGTTTAGTATATAAAGTGGCGCCTCATCAGCTCGAACCACATGTATATGACGTAAACAGTGCAGAAATAACGCATAGAGTCCACTGTTCTGTCCATGAGTGTGTGCGTTCTTGCGTGTGTGTGTGTGTGTCTGAGAGAGCAGATCGTGGTGGCCTTAATGCAGGTGGCGAGAGCCGCCGCGGAGGTAAGAACCTTAGTGTCTCCCCGGATGTCACACGAGAAGGGTGTACGCCTGCGTGCTCCGTGGGTACCACAAAAAACAGGCCAACGCTCAACTCTCAGCTCTAGACACCCTAATACATTGACACTAACACTGCCACCATCGCTAAAACGCACTGTGACGGCGAAACACAACGCAACACAACACAACATAGTCGACACGCACATCGCCGGCTAACTGTTGGCATTGTTCACACACTTGTAAGTCCAGAAATCCTACTCACTGCGCCATGAAGGTTCCAAGTGTTCCCTGAAGAAGGCAGTGATGGGTAGGGAAACACAGGGTAACACTGAAGTCCATTTATTAACGGAGAGGAGAAATACAAGCAGTGACTAGCGTGTGCCATGCACGACCCACGGCGGCAGACTGAGGCTGCATTGCCATATGGCAGCCTCTGGACAATGGTGCCACATAACACGTGCAGTGTTGCCACGTAATTACATACATAGATGCTACTCGGCACAGTAGCTTATATACAAGGTTGCTACTCGGCACAGTAGCTTAGACACATAACCTACAGTACATTCCACGAACAGTCTGTCAAGTGAGAGAGAAAACCGACACCACCTCAACCTACCATGTTTCACTTAGCAATGAAGCTCCTCGTGTGTCACTCGCATCTGTTTAGTCTTTTTCCAGCCAAAAAATGTATCAGAATGAGGGATTACTAAAAAATAAATACAACCTTAATCGAACATACAAGATTTAATACAAATTTGAGCATAAATTAATTTATATCGTAATATAAAAAAATAAACAATGAGGAAAACGTAAATAAGAATAATCATAAATAATAATACTGTACATTACTCCAAATTGTTCAGCTTCGGAAACACTCGTGTATAGTTACCTTCTATTTCGATAAAAAATTGTGAGGTTTTAGATCTGCCTAGCAGCGCCATCTCTTGACCTGACCCGTTACTATACGAGAAGCGTTTTAAACATGATTTTACTCATTGTCATGTTTGTTTTGAATTTGAATTTTACTCTTAAGATGATGTGAACAAACCATAGTATATGTAATTAAGCCATAGTATATGTAAACAAACCATAGTATATGTAAACAAGCCATAGTATATGTAAACAAAGCTGACGACGCACAGTGCTCACTACCTGCCATCTATTGAGCCGACCCAGCAGTTTTAAGAGTTAATGATCACAGTGATTCGTTTAGTTTTCCTAATTTACTTATATATATATATATATATATATATATATATATATATATATATATATATATATATATATATATATATATATATATATATATATATATATATATTTATTTATTTATTTATTTATTTATATTTAAATATAAATACTTTAATATTACTAACACATTTACTTTTATCTAATAATAATATAATACTTTTCAAATTAACTAAACCTTTAACTCGGAAAACCTTCCATGGAAAAATATAAAAGAAATACTTCCCGACTACAATAATGGTAGATACCGTACCTTACTTGGTGGTTACCACTGATTAGTAATAGATAGATAGATAGATAGATAATTTCAGGCGCTCTAATCTCTCTGGGTAGCCGAGGTGCCGTAGTGCAGGCACCAGTCTGGTGGCTCTCCTTTGGACATTTTCAATCAACTGACACTCCCTAGCATATCTGGTGGACAAGACAGGGTGACAGTACTCCAGACAGGGTGAGAATACTCCAGACGGGGTGACAGTACTCCAGACGGGGTGACAGTGTAATGACCACGGTCATACACGTCAGTTAACGTAAAATCAGACGATTCATAATACGCTCAATAGCCACCAAAACATGTAGCTCAGCCTTCCTTTGAGTCCTCCCATCTGAGGAGTCCATTTTTCTCCGCTTCAGGACACCTGAGTCTTCCGTTTTCTCTCAATCTTAGAGTGCACCCGAGACTTCATTATTCCTTAGTAATGACAGAATTTGAAATTGCAACTGTGGGTAAACTTGTTGAGTTGCATTAGATATGTCTGATTACAGTTGGAACATTCAAGATCCATTGTGAGTGGGGTTGAAAGCTTCAACTGTCTTTATTGTTAGTAAAACTTGTCAAGTAAGTGAGTGTCGAGTCTGTCAGTAAGAGTGGCATATCCTTATATCGTCCTTGGGGGATAGCCATGAGTTCCAAGTGCTACTGAAGTAAGATTATTTTGATGCCCAAATATCAGAGAATCGGATGTTTGTAATTTAGTTAGCGTAAGTTGTCTACTTTAGAAAATCATTAATCTACTGAAAAAATTCTGTCAAACTCAAAATTTCCAAAACCTAACGCCATTTGAAGTGCGTTTAACGCCATTTAAAGCTAGTTTCTCTCCATTTAAAGTTAGTGTAACGCCATTTTAAGTTAGTTTAACGCCATTTAAAGTTAGTTTAACGCCATTTGAAGCACGTTTAACGCCATTTAAAGTAAGTTTAATGCTATTTGAAGTTAGTTTAAAACCATTTAAAGTTAGTTTAACGCCATTTAAAATTGGTTTAACACCAATTAAGTTAGTTTAACGCCATTTAAAGTTAGTTTAGCGCCATTTAAAGTTATTTTAATGCCATATAAAGTTAGTTTAATGCCAATTAAAGTTAGTTTAATGCTATTTAAAGTACCTTTAATACCATTTAAAGAAAGTTTAACGCCATTTAAAGTTAGTTTAACGCCATTTAAAGTTATTTTAATGCCATTTAAAGTTAGTTTAATGCCATTTAAAGTAAGTTTAATGCCATTTGAAGTTAGTTAAACGCCATTTGAAGTTAGACGCCATTTAAAGTTAGTTTAATGCCGATTAAAGTTAGTTCAATGCCATTTAAAGTAAGTTTAATGCCATTTGAAGTGCGTTTAATGCCATTTGAAGTTAGTTTAACGTCATTTGAAGTTAGACGCCATTTAAAGTTAGTTTAACGCCATTTAAAGTTAGTTTAACGCCATTTGAAGCACGTTTAACGCCATTTAAAGTAGAGTTTAATGCTATTTGAAGTTAGTTTAAAACCATTTAAAGTTAGTTTAACGCCATTTAAAATTGGTTTAACACATTTTAAGTTAGTTTAACGCCATTTAAAGTTAGTTTAGCGCCATTTAAAGTTATTTTAATGCCAATATTTAAAGTTAGTTTAATGCCAATTAATGTTTAATGTTTAACACCATTTAAAGTTAGTTTAACGGAATTTGAAGTTAGTTTAACGCCATTTAAAGTTAGTTTAACGCCATTTAAAGTTAGTTTAACGCCAATTAAAGTTAGGTTACCGCCATTTAAGGTTAGTTTAACGCCATTTAAAGTTAGTTTAACGCCATTTAAAGTTAGTTTGACGCCATTTAAAGTTGGTTTAACGGCAATTAAAGTTAATTTTAACGCCATTTAACGTTAGTATAACGCTATTTAAAGTTAGTTTAACGCCACTTAAAGTTAGTTTAATGCCATTTAAAGTTAGTTTAACGCCATTTAAAGTTTGTTTAACGCCATTTAAAGTTTGTGTAAAGCCATTTAAAGTAAGTTTCACGCCATTTAAAGTAAGCTTAACGCCATTTGAAGCGCGTTTAACGTCATTTGAAGTTGGTTTAGCGACATTTGAAGTTAGTTAGACATCATTTAAAGTTAGTTTAACGCCATTTAAATCTAGTTGAACGCCATATAAAGTTACTTTGACGCCATTTAAAGTTCGTTTAACGCCATTTAAAATTAGTTTAACGCCATTTAAAGTTTGTTTAACCCCATTTCAAGCGCATTTGACGCCATTTAAAGTTAGTTAAACGCGATTTAAAGTTAGTTTAACGCCATTTGAAGCGCATTTAACACCATTTAAAGTCAGTTTAATGCCATTTGAAGTTAGTTAATGCCATTTAAATTTAATTTAACGCCATTTAAATTTAGTTTAACGCCATTTAAAGTTAGCTCAACGCCATTTATTTGAAGTGCGTTTAATGCCATTTGAAGTTAGTTTAACGTCATTTGAAGTTAGACGCCATTTTAAGTTAGTTTAACGCCATTTAAAGTTAGTTTAACGCCATTTGAAGCACGTTTAACGCCATTTAAAGTAAGTTTAATGCTATTTGAAGTTAGTTTAAAACCATTTAAAGTTAGTTTAACGCCATTTAAAATTGGTTTAACACCAATTAAGTTAGTTTAACGCCATTTAAAGTTAGTTTAGCGCCATTTAAAGTTATTTTAATGCCATATAAAGTTAGTTTAATGCCAATTAAAGTTAGTTTAATGCTATTTAAAGTACCTTTAATACCATTTAAAGAAAGTTTAACGCCATTTAAAGTTAGTTTAACGCCATTTAAAGTTATTTTAATGCCATTTAAAGTTAGTTTAATGCCATTTAAAGTAAGTTTAATGCCATTTGAAGTTAGTTAAACGCCATTTGAAGTTAGACGCCATTTAAAGTTAGTTTAATGCCGATTAAAGTTAGTTCAATGCCATTTAAAGTAAGTTTAATGCCATTTGAAGTGCGTTTAATGCCATTTGAAGTTAGTTTAACGTCATTTGAAGTTAGACGCCATTTAAAGTTAGTTTAACGCCATTTAAAGTTAGTTTAACGCCATTTGAAGCACGTTTAACGCCATTTAAAGTAAGTTTAATGCTATTTGAAGTTAGTTTAAAACCATTTAAAGTTAGTTTAACGCCATTTAAAATTGGTTTAACACCAATTAAGTTAGTTTAACGCCATTTAAAGTTAGTTTAGCGCCATTTAAAGTTATTTTAATGCCATATAAAGTTAGTTTAATGCCAATTAAAGTTAGTTTAATGCTATTTAAAGTACCTTTAATACCATTTAAAGAAAGTTTAACGCCATTTAAAGTTAGTTTAACGCCATTTAAAGTTATTTTAATGCCATTTAAAGTTAGTTTAATGCCATTTAAAGTAAGTTTAATGCCATTTGAAGTTAGTTAAACGCCATTTGAAGTTAGACGCCATTTAAAGTTAGTTTAATGCCGATTAAAGTTAGTTCAATGCCATTTAAAGTAAGTTTAATGCCATTTGAAGTGCGTTTAATGCCATTTGAAGTTAGTTTAACGTCATTTGAAGTTAGACGCCATTTAAAGTTAGTTTAACGCCTTTTAAAGTTAGTTTAACGCCATTTAAAGTAAGTTTAACGCCATTTAAAGAAGCGCTTTTAATGCTATTTGAAGTTAGTTTAACGCCATTTGAAGTTAGATGCCATTTAAAGCTAGTTTAACGCATATTAAAGTTAGTTTAATGCCATTTAACGTTAGATTAACGTCATTGAACGTTAGTTTAACGCTATTTAAAGTTAGTATAATGCCATTTAAAGTTAGTTTAACGCCATTTGAAGTTAGTTTAACGCCATTTAAAGTTAGTTTACGCCATTTAAAGTTCGTTTAACGCCATTTAAAGTTAGTGCAACGCTATTTAAAGTTAGTTTAATGCCATTTAATGTTAGTTTAACACCATTTAAAGTTAGTTTAACGGAATTTGAAGTTAGTTTAACGCCATTTAAAGTTAGTTTAACGCCATTTAAAGTTAGTTTAACGCCAATTAAAGTTAGGTTACCGCCATTTAAGGTTAGTTTAACGCCATTTAAAGTTAGTTTAACGCCATTTAAAGTTAGTTTGACGCCATTTAAAGTTGGTTTAACGGCAATTAAAGTTATTTTAACGCCATTTAACGTTAGTATAACGCTATTTAAAGTTAGTTTAACGCCACTTAAAGTTAGTTTAATGCCATTTAAAGTTAGTTTAACGCCATTTAAATTTTGTTTAACGCCATTTAAAGTTTGTGTAAAGCCATTTAAAGTAAGTTTCACGCCATTTAAAGTAAGCTTAACGCCATTTGAAGCGCGTTTAACGTCATTTGAAGTTGGTTTAGCGACATTTGAAGTTAGTTAGACATCATTTAAAGTTAGTTTAACGCCATTTAAATCTAGTTGAACGCCATATAAAGTTACTTTGACGCCATATAAAGTTACTTTGACGCCATTTAAAGTTCGTTTAACGCCATTTAAAATTAGTTTAACGCCATTTAAAGTTTGTTTAACCCCATTTCAAGCGCATTTGACGCCATTTAAAGTTAGTTAAACGCGATTTAAAGTTAGTTTAACGCCATTTGAAGCGCATTTAACACCATTTAAAGTCAGTTTAATGCCATTTGAAGTTAGTTAATGCCATTTAAATTTAATTTAACGCCATTTAAAGTTAGTTTAACGCCATTTAAAGTTAGTTCAACGCCATTTCGTAGGTAGTATGTAGTAGGCAGCTATCAGACAGGGAGGTTACTACCGCCTAGGAAGATATTGGAAGCATAATGTATTGTTTAATGGTAGACCCTGCTGCCAAATGGCATCACAAAAAATGTGACCAAGTCCCAGGTTGCTGATCTGACTTTCTGCCTCTTACTTTGACCACACAACATATATGTATTGTTCTCACTATTGATCATTTTCTTTTTGTATTTGTTTATTATTATTATTATTATTATTATTATTATTATTATTATTATTATTATCTTATTATTATTATTACATTGTATTTTTATTCAATATTTGTTTTTATAATTTATATATTTGTAAATTATTATTATTTTTAATATTATTATTATTATTATTATTATTATTATTATTATTATTATTATTATTAATATTATAACAATACTATTTTCACACCCAGGCCCTGATGTGGGTCATTGACCTGTGCCATGGTAGGTTAATCCCATGATAAAAATAAAAAAATAATGTTAGTTTAGCGCCATTTAAAGTTTGTTTAACTCCATTTAAAGTTAGTTTAACATCTTTTAAAGTTAGTTTAACGCCATTTAAAGTTTGTTTAACACCATTTGAAGTTAGTTTAACGTTATTTAAAGCACGTTTAATGCCATTTAAAGTTAGTTTAACGCCACTTAAAGTTAGTTTGACGCCATTTAAAGTTAGTTTAACGCCAATTAGAGTTTTTTAACGCCATTGAACGTTAGTTTAACGCCATTTAACGTTAGTTTAACGCCATTTAAAGTTAGTTTAACACCACTTGAAGTTAGTTTAACGTTATTTGAAGCACGTTTAACGTTATTTGAAGCGCGTTTAATTCCATTTAAAGTTAGTTTAACGCCATTTAAAGTTAGTTTAACGCCATTTAAAGTTGGTTTCACACCATTTAAAGTTGGTTTCACACCATTTAAAGTTAGTTTAACGCCATTAAAGTTTGTTTAATGCCATTTAAAGTTAGTTTAACACTGGGTGTAATCTGACAGACTTCTCAGTGAAGAAGTGGGGTTGAGCTTCGGTGGTGGTGTTGATATAATTTATCCATTTGGTGTCTACGTCATCCACACTTAGTGCTTCAGCCCATGACTGGTGAACTATCCACTGCCAGAAGAGACGCATTGCAGACTCACTAATCGGCCTGTAAGCCTTGATGAAAGGGCACTCCACGTGGCTGGTAGTGGGAGCTGGAGACCAAAACACTAATAGGTATATTGTTATGCATACCGTAATGCACAGTAATGCATTGTGTTATGCATAGCGAAATATTTGGCAAGTATTTAACAAGCATTTCTCTACACTAGTTTGGGAAATGCTCGTTACCCTTCCCTTCCGTGTGGTGGTGGTGTTGATGTCGGGATGACTATCGGCCAATTTTTTAAACACTCGGGGCAGCAAGCCCGAAGAGCAATCCCGGATGTCAAGTTACTGTTTGTTAGCCCGTCAAATGGATTAGTCAAACTTGAATATCAATCCCGAACATCGGGTTACTATTTAGTAACCCGAACGCCGCAACACGAGAGGGTTGGTACACCTTATCCACGATAAAAGTAAACAAAACAGGTCGATCTGCGCGCCAAAATTGAAGCAGAAACATGAGTTGTGGAGATAAAAGTTCGTCTTCAAGGGAGAAGGCAGACACCACCACCAGTTATGCCAGCGTCTGCACCAGCAGGAACACTTAGATCAACTGATCCAACATCAGGATCACCCGTGCCATCAACAGCACCATCAACATCCAGTCACGGGAGGAAAAAAAGGAAGCAGGTGAACAAGAGGAATGAATGCTTCAATGCCATTATTAAGGACAGTACACAAGAACTGAATGGTGCTATATTGGAGGCTTTAAAGGCCTTCACTAGTGTGTACAATACATTACACTGGTCAACAGCCAAAATGGTTCACATATAAGATCATGCTCACACAACTAATTTCATATTGCTGAATTCGAATCTGATATTTGTTTTGTTCTATCAGACCAGGTTTTATAAAAAAATCAATAGGTACAAATATTTAATATTCCATCACGTGTCGTGCAAAAGATGAGATTATCTCATGTGACTGTGCTTTCATGACTAATTTTATATTAATGAATATTAATTGGATGTTTCATTCTACCATCAGACCTACTTTCTTAAAGAATAAAAAAAATAGTAAATATAGTAACATTATCGCGTCATGCAAGATACAAGTTTAAACCTATCACAGATAAGCTCATAAAAAATTGTACCAAAAAACATAAGTTCAAATCCTTTATAATGACAAAATATGAAGTTCTAAAAGTGCTTCTGAACTTTACTCTTTCTCTTGTACAGCTTGCTCTCTTCTCGCTGCAGTGTCCAGCAATAGTCGCCCATCATGTTAGGACTGAATTGTCCCTGATATCTGCTCTCCATTATGGCGATATCTTGATGAAATCTTTCGCCGTGTTCATCACTAACGTCTCCAAGGTTACCTGGGAAAAAGTCAATATGAGAGTGGAAAAAATGCAATTTCAAGGACATCCTTTCTCCCAATGCATGATAATTCTGAAGCATGGTTGTTACGATTTCTTTGTAGTTGTCAGCACGATAGTTTCCAAGAAAATTCTTTGACACATTGACAAATGATTCCCATGCTTTTTTCTCCAGTGGGTTCAATGTTTTGGTGAATTCGCTATCATTAACTAGTATACGAATTTGTGGTCCATTCAAGACACCTGCTTTCAACTTGGCTTCGGAAACCACACCACCTAGTTTCTGAGATAAGTATAGAGTCCCAGCACCGAATTGATCCATAGCTTTGATGAAATTTTTAGCCAAACCGAGCTTTAGATGCAGTGGAGGCAAAAATATCTTTTTTGGATCTACAAGCGGATTGTGAGCACAGTTAAACCTTCCAGGCGCATCTCTTGGTCTTGTCGGCCAATCCTTTCTCACATAGTGCTCTGCATCAGCTCTGCTGTTCCACAAGCACAAAAAGCACATGTGCTTTGTGTAGCCACTCTGAAGGCCCAGTAGTAAACTGATGACTTTGAGATGGCCACATATCTTCCACTGGTGTTTCTCATACTCTATAGCGGCCAACAGAATTTTCATTGTTTCATAGCTCTCAGTCATTTTTGTTGCGTGTGCTATTGGGACAGATGGAAGCCGATTGCCATTGTGTAAACGAACAGCTTTCAGAGAGTCTTTTCCTGAGTCTATAAACAGCCTCCAATCCTCTGTCTTGTGTGTTTCAAACTTGCAGAGTTGTTGCATGAGAGATACTGCGTCCTCGCAATAACAAAGGTTGTTTGCCATCTTGAAAAATGCAGACAGCTGTCTATGTCGGTAACGCGCTGTAGTGATATGCACTCCATCTTCTAGCAGGTTATGCTGCTTTAGTCTGGATCCCAAAACTTCAGCCTTTTCTTTTGACAAGTTTAGGTCCCTGATGAGATCATGAAGCGCTTCTTGAGTAAATAGTTTAGGCCTGGTATTTTCAGAGTCATCCTGGTAGTCGTTTTTCATTGAGGTAGAGGTAGAATCGGAATCACTCAATTCTTGTTCAGTCGGTGGATTTGGGACTGGAAGTTCAGCACTGTGCGGTACTGGTCGGATTGCAGAAGCAATATTGGGGTACTGTACCTTGCCTCGTGTCTTGATTTTTATTCCCTTAATATTTTTGAGACAGAAGTAGCAGTCACTACTGTGGTCTTTAGGTTCACGCCATATCATTGGTATAGCAAACGGCATTCCTGAACTTCGTTTACCACACATCCACTCGCTCAGGTGGTTAACACAAGACTTACAGGCTACATGAGGTGCCCATTTCTTGTCTTGGTCACCCAAATGACATTTGAAGTAAGTTTTGTAGTTCAGTCGAACAGCTTTTGTGATTGGTTTCTTGAGGCTACCAGGAGTGAAGGCACCACATATGTAGCAAAAACTGTCAGCACCGTTCACACACTTGCGACGTTCCATGTTTTGTTAATTTCAGAGTAATTACAAATCATGCAGGTGTAGATATGCAATATCATGAATCAGCAAACTGAAACAAACAAAAAAGCACAAATCAGGACAAAATAATTGCATAAGTGGAGCCAATGAGGATATAAATTACTGTATGAATAGCATGGTACACTAAATATATAGATATGCTGGTTCTGGAAAACTGAGCCTGATACAGCTATACGAATGTCATAATTGAGTTCAGCACATACAATTACACTAGAATCAGACTGTTTTGATCCAGAACCATGAGAATTTTTTTTTTATGTTGACCAGTGAATTATCAGACAAATTTGTGCATAATGTATTTAGACCAAGCATTAGAGTTGTTGCCCGATGGCATATGTCAAGAGTGCAGCCATAATTCCACCTCTGGCTGTGGGCAATCAAGTTTAATTATGGAGACTTTGCCATCAGTGTCATAATTGATAAAGTATAAACTGATTTTTTTCTCTCGCTGTTTACTATTTTTTCTTAGGCACTTAATGGAGAATATGAAATATTTTTTATGTTCCAACATTTGTTTGTTTTTTTATTCTTTTGTGAAAACTAATAGATTCTTTCAACTTAATTTGTTATATAATGTCAGATACAACAAACAGTAATGTGATACTGTGTATTGTTACGAGTTGGGGATTTAGAATATAGTTAAAAGTCTACCCAGATCCCAACAGGCAACAACAATAAAAAAACAAAGACAATCGGACTATAAAAGGGTAGACAAAGGATGAGAGTTTTTGTTGTGTATAATAAAGTACCATAAATTCCTTAACAAAATATTCAGCTTTCTATAATTTATCCTTAACCATACTTAACCTAAACATACGCAACATTGGCTTAACAGTATATACATATTTATACAACATACAACAAACAGAAGCAAGTGGAGGTGGGAGGCAATATAAGATTACAAAATACTCAAGTGCAGTGCTGAGATGGCTGACGAGTAAGGCTGAGTATTGAAGAAGATGGTAGGTAGTCACTGTGCTGTAGATTTCCAGGATAGGTGATCCTAGTGTGGTCACTTCCCAGAGTGAACTGACCTCTCCTCGATCTGGAGCTGATGAGGAAGACTTGGAGGAGGTGACACAACAACCAGGATATGGAGAAGGGAAACCCCGGAGTGGTAACTAAGACTAGTCATACTCGGGTTTCGTCCCTAGATGGCTTTGCTCGTGGGGCTGGGTAGGTAGATCATGACAATAGATGGCGTGGTTCGTAGTGCTAGGTAGGTAGATCATGACAATTGATGGTGTGGTTCGTAACAGTATTGTACACACATACTTATTGGAGAAATTTAATTGTCTTTTTTTATCTCTGTTTACTGTTTTTTGTACTTAATGAAAATGTGAAATCATATTTTGTATGATCATAAAATTTATGATTTTTTTTTTCGTTTACTTCTTGTGAAACCAAAATAAATTCAACATATTTTTTGCTAGAATTTCATATGCAATATGCTGTGTATTATATACTCATACCTATTTGGGAATTTTAATCGTTCTTTTATTTCACATTTCTTTTGTACTTTAATTACAACTTCAATACAGGTACAGTACAGTACTTCTAAAATCTTTCAAGAATGATAATTGCTATAACTGTATTTGCAATTTCAAACTAAGTATGATTACTATTAATTTATATACAAGACTGCACAGGTACTATGATAAATTTGGTTTTACTGCTTGTTCTTATTTAGAGGAACAAAAATTTTTTATGGATATCTCTGACACTTGCAAACTATTTCAGTACAGTATAGTACTTTGAAGCCTTTAGAAATGTGTACATTTATTATTTCAAGCAAAATACTACAGTAAACTGTTTGAATGATATAATTTTACATATACTGTACTGTACTGTACTGTACTGTACTGTACTGATATATTTTTCTTTAGTCATGCCAGTGTAATCCCTTTTTAATTTTGTTTGAATTTAAATACTGTTTCAAGTTGTACTGTGATAATGTTTGGAGGAAATAAAATGTGTTACTTAAAGCCGAAAAATTATTGGAAAAAAACCTTGATACTAAAATCTATTATCTAAAACAATTTTTTTACCAAACCAATAATGCTTCCATTTACCCTTACACTTGCTCTACTTTCAAACAAACTATAATATACAAATCAAAACCATGTATCAATTACACCCTTTTCTACATCGATGTAGTTCAGCTGTGTTCCCTCCAGGGCTTCTAATAGGGATATGAGAGCCATCAATGCAGCCAAATACACCAGACATCCCTGCAATGGTGTGAAATTCATCTACAGGGTTTTGTATGTTGGCTAATTCTGGAAAGTGGGTGTAATCTTTTGCCGTAAGGGTCAAATTAGTTGCATAGCTTCTGACAAACTTGCAAACGGAAGACACAGAAATCTTCAAGCATTCTGCCATACTAATTTGGAAGCTGCCACTGCTAAAGTATCTCAATGCAGTTAGGAGTTGCACGATATATATTTTTTTTTATTTACTGTTTTGTCTAACATTGCTTATCTTGATTATAGTAAACAACAGGTCTCCTATGATGATATATATTACTCTGTTACATTTTAAGTTCTTCAGAGAATCACCCTCCGTAAAGTGCAACATGCAGGTGATATCCCCGTTAGCCAGAATAATTGGTGCAGAGCTCTTCCAGGGATGATAGACTTTCAGATAACAAGAAGACTCTCAAACCATGAAAAATCCCACATCCCTAGAATTTTTCCGGTTACATGTAAAAGTTTCAGAGATTAAACATTCTTTCATCCTCGGAGACGCGGGAAAAAACTCGGAGAGTTTAAGGAAGTTTTCATAAAAAATTCCAGAAAATGTGCCTGATATTTAACCTCGAAATTTGCTTCAAGGCCAGAATAAAATTTAAGAAATTTCTCGGAATTTAAAAAAAAAAAAAACCCTGATTTTCAACCTTGAAAACTCGTTCACAGACCCGGAATGTTGAAAATTTTCCCGGAAAAACTCCGAGCCAATTTAAATTCCGAGTATGTATTAACGAATTCTGAGTAATGAAGATATTACTGCTCTGTAATTATGGCCTGGTGGTATTATTGAACATGGGAGGTGGGTTTAGGGGTTTTCATGGGTGCTGAGTACTGTATAGTGGTGATGTTCCCCCCCCCCCCTTTTTTGCATCACTGCATAACATTGAAAAAAATACCCAATACACTTTTAAACAAAGACCAAAATTCAAGTTTTAGAGTTTCGGTCTACAAAGATATATTTAGTCTAACATAACCTAACCAAACTTTACCTTACCTTACCTTACCTAACCTAACCTAACATGACCTAACCTAACATGACCTGACCTAACCTAACCTAACCTAACCTGACCTGAACTAATCTAACCTAAGCTAACCTAACCCAATTATGTTGTAGACCGCACACTAGAGTAACACTAGAATTTCTTGCCTCATCCTTCTTGAATTCTTGGCATATGTGGCTCAATTCGTTCAAGAAGTGTATGGATACATTCCTGGGACAGGATATACCTCTTGATGAACTCCTCCTCAGAGAGGTAAGCAAAAGATTTTGATGGTCTCTAATAACAATACCAGAATGCTATAATGCCAGCCTGAAAAAATAAGACAAAATCTAATAGCTATTATCAATATATTGCGGTAACTACTGTATATAAAATAAATTACTTTTGATAGTAGTTTACAAGCATGTTGCATAGCTATTACAGATAATTTCTGAAAGAAATTTGTCCATAGTATATTTAACTTTTGTTTATTGTTGTTCCAGTGATGTAAGATAGGACTGACACGATTTAAATCGAGTGATTGAAAACATCATTAATCAATTTTGGCACCTTTTTCTAACCCTGAGTTCGAACATTTCATCTAAAAAAATATTTTAAGTAACCTAATGTAAACTTACAAATATTGGTAGGACCTAAACACAACCGGAACAACAACAACAACCCAAACAGTGAAATATAGCAGGGAAAATTTCTTCCATGGTAAAATTAACAGCTTGGGTCACAGATGACACGTGTTGTAAACTATTACCTCAGCAACCTACCTAGTATATTTGGCTCATCTTATATCTTTCCTATATAATATATTGGCAAATTGGAAATGGCATTGCTGTAAAGGCCTGGGACATAGGGATAAAAATCCCTTACCAGGCTAATCAGGATCTTAATAAAGGAAAGTCAAGGACCATGGTTTTCCGAGGAATAACAAACAACCGTTAGAGATTGGCATTTCTTTACTATAAAAATATAACACCAAACTCTGACACCACTCAACAAACATCAAATAATTACGGGAGTCAAACAATTAAAGGAAGCAAACAAATAATGGGAGTCAGCAATTAATGGATTCAAACAATTAAATGGAGTCAACAATTGATAGAATCGAACAATAAAGGGGAGTCAGCAATTAATGGAATCAAACAATTAAATGGAGTCAACAATTGATAGAATCGAACAATAAAGGGGAGTCAGCAATTAATGGAATCAAACAATGAACAAATATTTCCTACGGCAGTGGCCCTGGGGGAAGGTTCTGGAACACGGTGATGCACACTCAGGATAGGGAAGCGTCCACTTCAATTCCACACTCAGCGACGTCTTGAAAAAGGCAGGAGAACACCGAGGCACCGACGGAATGTGATGAACTGATGGTCGTGATATGCGGTAGTGGTAGATGACCAGAGAGTTGGCAGTTGATAGGTGAAGGTCTGGGAACACAGCCCACGAGTCCAGGACCTATGATGAGATCACAGCCAGAATTTGACGGACAGCAGGGTAGCTAGATACTGACGGTATGGCGGCTGGGTTGAATCTGCCGGCGGCCGAGATTGTCGCTGCCGTTCTCACCTCCGTCCAACCACCCCAAGTGTCGTATGCACCAGCAAACGAGCGAGTTAGCAGGGGTAACTAGCCGGAGGATCGTTTCCGCCCTTACAATTACATCTATCTATCACAAACAAAAGTACGTTTTTTAACATACTTGAAGCTATAAGAGGATGATTGTAGGAATGCAATGCTTGATAAAATTGGAGAAGGGCGATGAGGAGATGAAAAATCTTCGGAGTTGAAGGTAAAACATCACGGGGGTACACGGCGGTCTCTTAAAAAATATATACATTTTATTGGAACCGGTTATTGGGACATTTGAATATTTGTTTTCTTTATTATGTCATCTTAATTTACATATATTATATTTCAAAGTCGTTTTCTATTCATATATAACTAGTTTGAACATTCCGGGTAAGTCTTTCGGGTGCCTACCCATACCCGAGGACTTATCCCGAACTTTCCAATAATATTGTCGGACTACCAAATGGTAACCCTACAAAATTTGGTTTAAAAAAATGGATTACGGCTCGGAGGGCGCTTTTGGATTACTAAAATGTAACCCGAATGTTTAAAAAAATGGCCGTATTGAGTCCTGGTGGATTGTATGTAAAATATTTGATATAATTATTTGTGAGTAAAACTAGTACTTGACACCTAAAATTGTGTCCTAAAATGTACGTATGTTTAACTAATTTCTCACCTTAATGTAGTAGATGTTTTATATCAGTGCTGTTTAGGCTTGGAGTTCACCAGTGCACCAGTGTGTTTCTGGGAGTCACGGCTGGGTATTGGTGCTGATAGGAGGACGCCTTCTTTAATGTAGTTTAGTTAAGTATTATATATTCAGTGCTGCTCTATTATTATATATTGTGTGTATAGTGCAATCAGTTATTGTGTTATAATGTGGCTTATGGTTTTATATACTGTGTAGTGTGTACATATTAATTGTTTATTAAGGATGGAAAACCAAGTGCAGTTTAACTTGGTGAGGAGTCATTACCGACAATGGTTTGTCAAATGCTAAATATCTCCAAAGTCATATAATTATGTATATTATTTATTCTCTTGAATTCAATTATCCATCCCTTATTTAACATGCACATATATTATTGTAAACTTTTGTTATTAAATTTAATTTAAATATTTCGTGACCTGTATAATTCCAAACCATCACTCCTGAACTGTTGTGATAAAGTAAGAGGGCTGTGATTGAACCCATGACGCACACTTTCGTCCTTATTTGTGTTTATAACCTTTTCATTGTACCATTGTTTGTCATGTATTGAAATAACATTAATTTTAAGTGATAAATATTAAGGACTAAGATGTGCTGAGTTGCCAATTTGTTTTTTGTTGTGCCATATGAGCCCTCATTATTATATTCAACTTTAACTTAACCTAAGTTGCTAAGCTATGGCATAACAAAATGGGCCCTATGTCCAGGAGACTTTGGGTGAAATGAAATTAAGATTAGGTTAAAATCAGTTAAAATCAGTTAAAATCATCAGAAGTGAAGTCTGCGAATTATTTTTGGTATAAGATGCCATATCTGTTTAAAATGAAGCCTTTTGATTTAGCTAAGTTCATTGCTGAGCCTTCAGTGGTAAGTTTGCAGTGTAGTACCCTTCGTAAAGATGATTGGGTTTCGTTGGCTAAGCATTATAAAGTAGAGATTAAGTCAAATTGGAAAAAGGCAACTGTCAAAGATGCTGTAATTAGAAATTGGTGGAAAAGTCAGTTTTGGATGAGTTTGCGTTCAAACTGTGAGAGATGGAGGAATATCCGTCAGTAAAGTTAATAGAGCTGCAGTTAGAAAGAGAGAAGCTGGAGTGGGAAATGAAGTTAAGGTTGCAGGAAAAAGAATTGGAGGACAGGGAAAGAGAAAGGGCATTCCAGTTAGAGGTGTTGGATAAGAGAGCTACTCCGGGGTCATGTGACATCGAATTTTATGTAATTAAAGGGACGAAGTTTGTGCCAAAATTTAACGAACATGATCCAGAAGAGTTTTTCGTACAATTTGAGCAGATTGCCACAAAACTTTCCTGGACTCAGCAGTATTTGCCCTTGCTGATTCAGTCTGTCCTTGTGAGCAAAGGCTGTCCCACTTACTTGTCCCTAACCAGCTCTTAGCAAAATGAGTATTCTGTGGTCAAGGAAGCAATTTTGAAATTTTACCAGTTGTGCAACAGATGGCTATCGGCTAATGGAGTTTGTGAGAAGGGAGCTGCAGGTATTGAAAGAGCTGCCATTTTGTTAGAAACATTCAGTCTTATTCATAAACATAAAATTAATGAGGTTCCAGGGCCATCCGTGTCTCCAGCTCAAGGTGGTAAGCTCCCATTTGGGAACAGAGGTAATAATAACCCTCTTTTCATAGTGTTGACAGAGGTTCTGGTGGCCATGGTGTTATGACTTCTTTGTGTTTTTATTGCCAAAACGCCTTGCCTAATGTCCTAAGCTCAAAGCCAAGGAGTCCCATGACAAGCCTGTTCCTAATTTTGCATTTGTCTCAGCAGATGGTGTTGGTATAGATGATGTTGCTGCGGTTTCCGATCCAGTTTGTGTGGCACCTAAGGTTTTGTTCCAACCCTTTCAGCTTCCTGGTTTTGTGTCCGTATCCGAGGGTAGTCCTACTGTCCCTGTGAGTATTTTGAGGGATACTGGTGCTTCACTCAGTATTCTGTTGAAAAGTGGTCTTCCATCTGTGGAAGAGGCTTATCTGGTGATCATGTTGTGTTGCTGGGCGTTAGTGGAATCACTTGCGTTCCTTTGTGTAAAATGTTTATCTTCGCAAGGACCTTTTGTCTCAGCCAGTTACAGTAGGGGCACGAGGTTTTGCCAGTAAAGGGGGTAACGTTCCTCTTGGGAAATGGTATAGCTGGTAGCCTTGTTGTTCCTGATCCAGTTGTGTCTACACCTTTGAGTAATAACCCTGCTGCAGACCTTGTGAGTAAGTGTGTTGGGTTATTCCTTTCTGGTGCTGTTATGATCAAGCTAAAATGACGTATGTGTTGAAATGTCCTAAGCTCAAAGCCATGAGTCCCATGACAAGCCTGTTCAATTTTACTTGTCTCAGCAGATGGTGTTGGTATAGATGATGTTTGCTGCGGTTTTTGATCCAGCTTGTGTGGCACCCAAGGTTTTGTTCCAACCCTTTCAGCTCTGCTTCTTGTGTCCGCATCTCGAGGGCAGTCCTACTGTCCCCGTGAGTATTTTGAGGATACCAGCCCAGTATTCTGTTGAAAAGCGGTCTTCCATCTGGGTGGAAGAGGCTTATCTGGTGACTGCGTTGTGTTACAAGCAAGAAGGTGGAAACTACTTATGCTCTCGGTAAAAAATGTTTATCTTCGCAAAGGACCTTTGTCTCAGCCAGTTACAGAAGTACTTCAGGTTTTGCTAGTAAAGGGTAACGTTCCTCTTGGGAAATGGTATAGCTGGTAGCCTTGTTGTTCC
>NW_024746541.1:6197569-6321059 GCF_018991925.1 Homarus americanus | reverse complement strand
CTAGTCTTTATACATTGTACATACAAAACAGTCATCAACTGTTGTCATAGTCATATTGTAGGAACTAAACAGTGCATAATAATAGCCCAACCCACCAGCATAACAAGGACTTAGCGTGGATGACGTGGAAACCAAATGGATAAATTATACCAACACACACCACGGAAGCTCACCACCACTTCTTCCCCGAGAGTCCGTCAGATCTCACCAGCTGACTTGCCCTGGATCACCTCGGATCAAAGACTTATGCAACAGAGACAGAGCCTTTCATCTCAATGACCACATCCGCTAAGGTCCTTCGCAGCCGAGTCATCCGCGAAATACGCACTGCAAAAAGTCCACTACCCAACAAATTACAACACCTGAAGCAGACCAACATCAGTCAATGGTATGGTAAGCTTAAAGAACTCTGTGGACTAAACAATAAGACACACCCCTCCTTTCTTAGCCATCTCACTAATGTTGACGCAGCTGAGCAAACAAATAACCATTTCGCTACTATATGCCGAACCTCCACGGCTTGACACAACCACTCTCCACCTCACCTACCAGCCCCTTCCACTGACATAGTAGAAGAATTTGAAGTAGCAAAACGCCTGGACAAACTGAAATTAAAACGCTCTACCACCCCATTGACTTACCAATGAAACTCTTCAAGGAGTTCTCCCAGAGCTTACTAAACCCCTATGCTCCATCATCAATGCTTCTCTCAGCCAAGCCAGTTGCCCAGCTGACTGGAAGACCTCTTATATCACCAGTGCCCAAGTCAACCAGCCCCAATCGCCAAATCAGCTACGACCTATTGCAATCACCCCAATACCCAGCCTAATCTGTGAAATTTTGTGTTCGAATGGGCTTATGCTGATGTTGCAGGAGTCGTAGACCCTCAGCAATTTGGCAACATGAAAACTTCCTCCACCACTCACTGTCTTGTCAGCTTTCTCGATTACATATACCGCCATCGAGAAACGAAAAACGTCTGTAGCTGTCGCCTTCATGATTTCACTAAAGTGTTCGACCTAGTCGACCACAATATAATCATCAACAAAGCTATTGACCTCGGGCTTCGGAAGTCTTATACCGCCAACACCGTTCTAATCAGTGCCTAAGAAACCCCTGCTCGCTGGAAATATGTCGACGACTCCACCATTGGGATCAGCGTCAACAATTCTGCTCCCAACTATACCGCCCTTCAGGATTTATTGAACAGTCTCCAAAACTGGGCCACCAACAACCATGTCACCATCAACCATACCAAGACCATGGTTATGCACATCAACCTCTCCTCCAGACATTGTCCCACCTCCTTCCATTACTCTAGGTCCGAACACACTCCAGGTTGTAGATTCCACGAAGCTCCTCGACGTCACCATAGACAACAAACTAAATTGGAAACCACACGTCAGTGAAGTTGTCAAATCCTCCAGTTTCCGTCTCCACCTCCTCCGCCGACTCAAGTCCCTCGGAGTTCCTGCACCGAGCTCCTCAGTGTTTACACAACATTCATACTTCCCAAGCTCACCTATGCCTCCCCACCTGGTCTTCCTCCCTAAATGCCACACAACGTAAACACCTAGAAAAAGTGCAAAAGAGGGCATGCAAGATTATTCTCTCTCCTTCCTACTCCACATATCAAGAAGCGCTCAACACACTGACCCTTTCGACTCTCACTGACCATCACCACGACCTCATCTGCAAATTTGGTAAGAAGCTTCTACACCATCCTCGACACCGGCTCCTACTACCACCTGAGATCCTTAGTCCGAGAATTGCTGTTCGACACCACAACCGCATCCAGCCCATACGTGCACGAACTGATCGCTATAAGAACAGCCCAGTCCCAACCATTGTAAAAATTATCAATAACTTGTAATAAACCAGTGTATTCACTCCCAGTAAACACTACTCCTTGCACTGTCGCTATGTTGAAATGAACTGTAGTTTGAGCTTTTCCCCATCTAGTTATTATATGTCTTATTTGTGTCACTTATGTTACTTGTATATTATTTGTAATTCGAAACCCATTCCCCAAATATGTAACTGTATATTTTCAGCCTTCTGGCTGCCAAGCTCTTTCAATAAACCGTTAATTATTATTATTATTATACCTGTTATTGATGAACCATTTGCAAAAGTATTCATTGGTTGTGTAGGCCCTCTTCCTAAAACAAAATGTGGTCACTCATCCGAGCCCTTCAGGAACATGACCTCCTGCCTGATATTGTTGTCACCCCTGCTGTTGGTTCGTCTCCTTCTCCCTGGCTGGATTTTCAACCTGAAGTGATTGCCCTCGGTGGACCGCTCCCGAAATCCCAGGTGAACCCTGTTATTCTCTGCAAATACCACCTCTCCAGGATCGCTCACTGGTCCCCAGGTAGGGTCGTCCTCTACACTGATGGTTCTGTTGACCCCGCTACAGGTAGGGCCGGGGCTGGTGTCTACATCTCCCGTCCTCATGCCCCTGAGCCTATCAAACTGTCTCTCAGAGTTTCTGACGGGGCATCCTCCACTCAGGCTGAACTAATAGCCCTCCTTGCTGCCCTTCTCGCTGAGGAAGAAGCAGATGGTTTCTGCCCCTTGCTTGTCTGCTGCGATTCCAGGTCTGCTCTCGACGGGATCGCATTTGGATCTGGGGAAAATAAGGACCTCATCCTCCGAATACGAGGGTTAACATCCACACTTCAGGATGAAGGCCGTCCTGTGACATTCCTATGGATACCTAGTCATGTCGGTATCTTGGGGAATGAGGCAGCAGATGGCCTTGCCAAGACTGGCTGCAACAAGGCCACACCTGACTACGTTGTTCCTCGAACACTCTTACAGATTAGGACCCAAATCCGCCGCAAACAGAGAGAAGCTCGGGAAGCAGCCATCCCCCTGGACTCCCCGCCCACATGGTACGATGTCCTCCGTAAACTTCCTGACTTCTCGTACGTCTACGGGAAAGGGTCGCGGAAGGGGGACGTGATTGCTGCCCGTATCATCATTGGGTATGACTTTGCTTGGGAGATTGGTATCCCCACATCCCCTGAGCAACGCTCTTGTGCGTTATGCAGAAGACCCGACAGCCGCACCCTTATTCACTACCTCCTAAGATGTCCCCACACACAACGCTTCCGTGACGCCTGCTGGACCACCACTCCACGACCCCCTGACGGAGACACGATGATCCTCCCAATACTGGCCAGATATTTTGTAAATAATATTAATTATGTGTTAAAGGAACATCCTTCCTTCCTTAGGCTTTAGTAAGCCCCTTTATAATATTTATACTGTATATACTTTTCACACTTGCCAGATGATTCTGGTGTCATTGTACAGGGGTACCTAGTGACAGCACTAGGATCCCGCTTCCTCTATCAAGGAATAAACAATTGAAATTGAATTGAAATTGAACAAAATGTGGTAATGAATATTTGTTAACTGATGTATGCTTCCACAAGATATCCGGAAGCTATACCCGTGCAATACATTACAGCCAGTATTATAATTACTGCCCTTATTAAGTTATTTACACAGTTTGGACTCCCCCGCATTGTTCAGTCAGACCAAGGATCCAACTTCACCTCAAAGGTATTTAAGGAGGTTATGTGTACGCAAGGCATCAAACAATATTTAGCTTCAGCTTTCCACCCTGAGAGCCAAGGTGTTCTTGAGAGATTCCACCAAACTCTCAAGAGCATGATGACCAAGTACTGTATTGAATCAGGTAATGATTGGGGTGTAGGAATTTCATATCTATTGTATGCTATCAGATGTACTAAACAGTCTAATTTAGGACAGTCGCCAAGTGAACTGATATTTAGCCGGGATATCCGTGGTCCCTTGAAACTATTACATAAGAGTTGGGTAGAAGTAGATGAATCAAGTACTGTAAATGAGTAAGTTGTTAATTTGAAGGAAATGTTGAACCATGTACAGGAATTTGCGAGGTGTAATATGAAGGAAGCCCAAGAGAAAATGAAGTTGTAAATTTGATGAAACTGCAGAAGATAGAAAATTTAATGTTGGGTATAATGTGATTTCGTTCTTGCCCATTGGGAAGTTTCCCCTACAAGCTAAGAATCAAGGTCCCTTTGAAGTTTTGAATAAAGTGGGGGATGTTAACTATGTCATTGCAACACCTGGACGTAGGAAGACTAAAAGACTAGTACCTGTGAACCTGCTGAAACCCTATTGAACTAGACAGGATAAGGTAGTGTGATGAAGTGGAGGAGGATGAGTTACCCAAGCATGACTTTGGGGAGTTGAGAGCTGATATCAAACTGAACAATTCTAATGTATTAAGTGATCCTTCTTCTAAATTGTGCCTTCTGCTACAGGACCAGAGGAGCGATGTAATGTGTCTCCTAAGGGAATTCCAGTCCATCTTTGGTGATGTGCCGCAGCCTAGCCCGGTGGTGACCCATGGTGTTGTGTTGGTGGACAACGCAGCCCCAGTGAAATAAGCACCCTACCGCATGTCTCCCCGGAAAATCGGCCTTCCCAAAGACGAAGTACAGATCTTGATTGACAATAACTTGGCTGAACCTAGTGACAGTGAGTGGGCATCCCCTTGTGTTCTGGTCTCAAAGTCAGATGGTACTATGGGAATGTGTACCGATTACAGAAAAGTAAACTCTCTCATAAAGGCAGACTGTTTTCCCCTCCTCCGTATTGAGGATATAATTGATGCAGTGGGTTATGCAAAGTACATTGCTAAGATTGACTTACTTAAAGGGGATTATCAGAGTAAAGGCCTGGGACTTAGGGATAGAAATCCCTTGCCAGCCTAATCAGGATCTTATAAAAGGAAAGTCAAGAACCATGGTTTTCTGAGGGATAATAAACAACCGTTGGCGATTGACATCTCTTTACTCGGACACCACTCAAACAAATATCAAATAACAACGGGAGTCAAACAATTGAGGGAATCAAACAATTAATGGAGTCAACATTTAAGGGAATCAAATAATTAAGAGAATCAAACAATTACGGGAGTCAAACAATTAAACATATTTCCTACTGCGGCGGCCCTGGGGAAGGTTCTGGAAAGCAGTGATCCACTCTCGGGGGAGGTCAAGGTAGCTGCCTCAATTTGGCATCGTCGTTGGTGGGCGATGGTCTGGTCACACAGGAGAAACGCCAGGGCACTGACGGGAGATAGGGCCTGGAGGAAATGGCAATAACGTGGCAGCCGCGATAGTAGCCGGGGTAGGTGTCCGGAGATTAACAGTCGATTTGTGAAGGTCTGGGGAAACAGCCCACGAGTCCAGGACCTATGATAAGATCACAACCAGAATTTGAACGAATAGCGGAGTAGTGTAACTGTACTGACGGCTGGGTAGTATCTGGTGTGTGACAAGGCAGCAGTCACGTTCTCACCTCCGTTTACCCCTCCAAGTGGGGGACGCGAACAAGCAAGCGGGCGGCGAACAATCATCCTGCTCGTTACCGCCCTTACAACCAGGTATCCTTGTCAGAGCGGGAGAGACACATATCGGCATGTGTTACCCCTTATGGCTTATATCAGTATACCGTTATGCCATTTGGTATGCGTAACACCCCTCCAGCTTTCCAACTTTTGATGTCAGTTGTTATTAATAGTTTGGATGGTGTCAGAGCATATCTTGAGTACGTAGGTGTGTTCTCTTCTACATGGAGTGAACATATTGAGTACTTCAGTCGTTTTGATCGTGTTCACCTCACTGTTAACCTCGTTAAGAGTGAGTAAGGCCATGCCAAACTAGTATTTCTAGGACATAAGATTGGTTATGGGACAGTGGCCCCAGTCCAGGCTAAAGTTGAGGCCATTGATATCTTGCCCATACCCACAAACCGTATGGCAGTCCAACGCTTTTTAGGTATGGCAGGGTATTATAGGAGATTCTGCCCAAACTCTTCTGATGTTGCTAGACCTTTAACTGATTTAGTTAGTCCTAAAAGGGATTTTGTGTGGACGGAAAGATGTCAAGAGGCATTTGAGAAAATTAAGGCAATTTTGATTTCTAAACCAGTATTAAGGAGACCAAACTTTGACAAGTCATTTGTTGTACAAGTAGATGCGATTGACGTAGCAGCTGGGCAGTTTTATTGCAAGCAGGTAATAATGATGTTTGGCACCCGGTATGTTACATGTCTACTTCATTTAAGCCTCATCAAAGAAATTACTCTACAATTGAGAGAGAAGCAGCTGCATTATTTGTATGGTATTGTTATTTAAAATAATTGTTTGACAACTTCCTTTTTAAGCATTCGTTATTCATTGGGTCACAAATGCAACCCCGTCGTAAACGGAGACCATATGTGGAAGCCCCAGCACATCTGCCCTATTATCCCAAGAGTAAGTGACAGTTGCTTAGGCTTCAGCAGGAGGAGGGAAGGACATAGAAGAAAACAGCATGACCAATTCATGTGTGTTTGAGACTTGGAGGTGAGGGGGATTGTTTTTTTATCACAGTGCCTTATCATTTCGTAAATTCTGGACAGAAAATATTCATAGTATGGTTCAGAGCTGTAGCACAAGCTGGGAATACCAACCTAATGTGAGGTAACACATTCTACTTATGATATGTGTTTTATCCTACGTATTTATATCCTTGTTTAATATATCCTGTGCTGTAACTGCACAGGTAGCTGCTTAACTCTTTCCCACCCCTCTAGCCTGAATCCTTCTCAACCTCCGTATTACTCCGCCACCCATTCACACACCGGCTCCAGTCCTTCCCGGTCTCCCTCTCTCTCCCTCTCTCATGAATGCTTTGGATTCAAGAGCTGATACTCCCGGGTCTCACACCACAGGGGGAGAAGGTGAATTGACAACGTTGATTGTACCAGTTAGAAGTGGAAGAGGCTGTACATGGTAGATGACCCTCAATCTACAGTACACGAATCTGCAATAACCTAAACACATATGAGTTTAAGTGTAATGTATATCATTGGTAGTTATTCTCCACTCTACACTTCCGGTGAGAAAGCTCACTTGAATAAGGTGATGTCAAAATACCATTTTTACTTGATATAGTTTATTGAGGTGAACAGCAACAGCACAGTGCAAATTATTTTTCTTACAATTTATTAGTAAATAGAATGACATTGATATTGTTTACCAGCCAATCATACTGATCGTCGAACAGTTGAATTTAATCGTATAAATACAAACAATTCTATAGTTAAGTCTTCTGCAATTCGATAATAGTTTGGGTTTTAAATAAAAAAAAATATTGTAATAATGATCAGCTACAATAAAGTTCAGGAAGTTAGTTATCGAGTGGGGTGGCCGACTAGTCTGGGAGAGACAAAACCAACGAAACTGAACATAGAACTTTGTAGCCTCGCTTGTTAGATTAAATACATAAATGACAAAACAACAATTCACATAGGTTCTGGACCTCCCAGAGCTCTTCCATAAGTTAACCCGTCTAATTATAGGAGTCGACTGAATTTCACTTGACAATAATGAAATATAATTGCGAGGAGCTATAATCTGAGGTTAGCCATCTCAGTAATATACTGTATCTGTGGTAGTAATATTGTTGCGACATAGAATCACATCTGCCATTTCTATGTCACTAACACCTGTTGGAAGACTTACTGAAGAAAACTTTATAGGTGAGGACGACGGTATCGCCCTGTGCTTCACGATGAACAAGTGACACTCTTAGCTATGTAATGTTTTGTATATTGTTGCAATGTTGCCTCATATAGTTTCTTGTTATAATGGATTACAGTAATGTGCTTCAACATTAAGTAAGGTCTTTAAGCACAGAACACAAGGTATGTTTAGACACAAGACAACAACTTTCATAACTTAGGAAAGATATATTTTGTAATGAGAAGCGATCGTTCTCTTAACATCAGCAAGACGTGGATATGTTAATTTGCATTACACATATGTATATAAGAACTGTAAGTATTAGTTAACATACCACGATGACAAAATATATCATCAGTGTCTCTTCTAAAACTAAATGAATTTTCCTTACTTGTTATAAAAATGGCGTGTAAGCTTAAATAAAATGTTTCATTTGTCTTATGGTGTTACAGCATGCACGTTTTATTTGATATTGTCTGTCTCTATGTTAGTGTCATTCGTCAGTAACGAATATTTTCATAAAAATTTAGTTCAATGCAAATTTTATCTCTTGCAATATTATAACCATGCTATTATATTCTGGATCAGAGGTCAAAACTCAACTTTGAACATACACCTCCTTACCTCCACATACTGATACCACATGTCGTAACCTTTGCTTATAAATATGCTTCCTGGTGCAGAACAATATATAAAGGTGCAACGAGGACCTCACGAGCTGTGTTTATTTGCTCGTGTTGTAGGTGGAACAAAAGGCCTGGCCAGGAAAATTAACTTATATATATATATATGTATTTATTTATTTATTTATTTATATTAATTGAGTTATTTAATCTAAAAATAATTGTAATCAAAATGTGAAATACAGACGGACCTCCGGAAAAAAGTTACCGAGTAGTATGAAGTATTGCCACCGCCTATACAGTACATGAAGCATGTGTGGGTTACTTGAAACACATTAAACGGGAAATATTAAAGATGATACTCTGGTAATAAAGTTAGAAATATTTAGTAAGTTTGAATGTTATTATGAGTATTTTAAGATGGGTATTATGGCTTTGTTTTACAGTTTATTGGAATATCTGAAAGTTTTTCACAAATTAATTCAGATGAACTGCATTGTGTGTTCACAAAGGCTAATTTCCAGAAAAAACCTAAAGGAGATATATGACTGAAGGTTTTATGAATTAAAAAAAAAGAACTTATTTTCCTATATAATTTAATGATATTATGAGGAAGAAATTTAAAACATAAGGGAGCAACGTGTCAACTAGATGACTCATGGTGACCCGTTATTATGATATAGGATACGCTCCGGACAAGCACAGTCTCTCCATAGTCAACTTAGAATCTAATTATCTTTGCCAGGCAAAGTTTCCGTTATTATTTGTCCCTGGTATTCCACCACTGCTCTGTTTACTTTAAACCATAACATTTATAACAATTCTTGATGATGCGAGAAGGTGACAACTTAAATCTTAACATAACTTAATACTCCATAGTTACACTGGTAGACTTCAACACATTGCGGCACACAGTACCTACCATAAACGTAGACGTCATTCTAGAGAGTTACGACAATAAGGTATCAGCATTTATATGTCAGGCGGTGTATGACTACCAGTATTAAAAAATTAGCATGAATCTACGTGGATGTTGCCACTAACAAAGAATTTCTTGGACAAGAGACTTCATTCGATGGATTATCAAGGGTGTATCGGTAACATGGTCGTAAGGTGTTGAATGCTAGCGACCGACTCGATTCAGTTTTATATAATATATATTCTTTTCAAAGAGAAATCAGTTATATGGGTCATATAAATTGCTGTTTTTATCTCGTATACATAAATGAATAACAAGTTCTTTATCCCAGTAAAAGGCTATTATGCTGCACAGGGGGAATAATTGTATTTGGTCAAGTATATCCTGCCATTCCTAAAGACCTAGTTTCACATTATATGGACACATGTGAGTAACGTGAAAATGGAAAATGTTGGACACATACACGTAAGGAAAAATAATGTATTTCACAAAAAAGTATCCTCATGCCTTGCATGTAGGATATACTTATCATACATACATAGAAAGGAAAATATTATTGTTTTCAAATCTCGTACACCACCACTGTAAATTTCCTTATAAAGTAATTAGGTTAGTGACGGAATTACAATACAGACTTTCTAATAATTTCTCTGGGAGTGTGATGCATGCCAGCGGTACAACACCTTCAACACCATTACTAAAGAGCTGCACTTACTAGCACAACCCAAAGTCAGTACCGATTTGCTTTACAATGAAGGAAACAATTGTGTACCACACCTGCTTCATGTGCCTGGGAATATGTCTACATATATTGTGTGATTGATGACACTGTAAATCGGAAAATGAACTGATCCTTTTCCCAAGTGTTTCATTTTTTCTTTTATTGTAAAAAAATAGGCACACTTGCAGACAAAAGTTCACCGTAAATGGGAACATTCACTTGTAGGTTATTTAGGTGATTGAGTTAAAAGTTGGCGAATATTGTTTCTCATTAAAAATCATATAAAACTAAGAAGGAGAAATTAACTCTAAATTATACAGAATCATTATAAGTATCGTCATAAATTTTGGTGCACAATTTGTATTTCCAATACCTCTGTAGATTGCCACGTATTTTGGGAAAAATTTAACAAAGATAACGACCATGAATGAAATTATATGACTCGAATTCAGATCCTGTCATTAAAATCATTTAGAAAGCACCTAAGAGTACCCTATAAAATGGTTATAATTGCTTGCTGAAATATCACTAGTGGTCCTAGAATAAATTGGGCCCCCAAGTTACCCGGTCTTTTATTGTCTTCGTCGCAATGTAAAGGAACACATTTTATCTTACACTTTTTCACATTTTGGGAAGCAAAAAACAACATATCAAGACACTTCTTAAGAGAAATTCTACAATTTGTTGCTCACAAAACTAAGGCTGGTTAGAAGATCTACTTTGGGATCCGCCGAGTGGAAATTCTTGTGCTAGAAAGTCTTTGTTAGTATAGTTACGTATAATTATATGCTCTGAGACATTTAAATTTTTATTACGTGCATATAGTTAAGTATTACCTATCCACTGGCGTACTTAAGGGAAAAAGAATATATTGATGGCCTCATTTTTTTTTAACAAAATCTACACGAATCCCTGAACTCGTATTTAGTTACGTGGATAGACGTAGGTAAATGCCCTCGACGCGTACACCTAAAGTCACTTTCGTCTTCATTAAAAAGAAATGTAAGGTATATAAGATATTAAAAAAAAACGAACACTAGTCACATTCAGTTAAGTTCATAGGCACTGAAAGACATTTAAAATCAATACTGTGGAAAAGAGTGACTTTCGCCCTCCGAGAGAGGCAGTGTTCGAGGCACGGTACGGGATAACATAAATACTTCGCTTACACAAATGACATGCCATTTTTCAACTCAGCTGACGACTGTGCTTCGTGACGTAATCCGCAATTCTTTATCTTCTGCCAAGAAATGGTGAATAATGTCATGTCGTGCAGTCTTGATTTTTTACCAATGAAAATTCGCTTTAGAGTTATATGGTGTAGAGATAGGAAAGAACATCGTGCTTGGGCTGGTTGTGTAGTAGGGAAGATGTCCAGTCCATCAAGCAAGTTGTAACAAGGCAATTTCCTATTTACACTCATTTTGGTCCACCTTTGCAACATCGTAGTCAGCTTGGTGATTTGAAACACATTCTAAAGCTTCGCCTAAGCTTTTGAAGACTACCGCTATCCATTTTCTGTGTTTTATCGTTACTATTTACCTTTTTTATTCTCTCTACTTCCCTACTGTAAACATAGATAACATTTCTAATAGTTAAGCAACAACATGAAGAGAGCTGCACCATTGTATCTCCTTAGTGAATACATTACTCTCCACAGTAATATATTTATAAGAATGAAGATATGTAGACAAGAGAAATTAGTAGTCGTAACGAAGTATGTATCCACCGAATTCAACTGTTAACCCCCACCCTTCCCCTAAACCTAAAGCATTAATTAAATTGAGATCGTAATTTATTTGTTTAAGTCTCTATTAGCCTGGATGGTATATCGTTTATCCAATCATTTGGTTTATCCCAGACATTGAAATATATAAAGCTATAACTAAATGACAGTTTGTGATGTGTGATTATCTAAAATATTTTGTTTACCAGTCACTTCCCATTGCGCTGTAGAAATACCTTAAGGTTATATTGATATCTTATTTTACTTGTGTACAGATCTAACCGGTACTAGTGAGTATATCTCCCTGATACATTCCTCAAGAGAGTTGCGTACTCGTGTACTTAAGATTAGTACTGAGAAAAGTACATGGTATATAATGCGATGACGTGTTTACATCACCTAAATGCCAAAAATTAGTTGTTTAGTGGAAACACCCAAATGAAACTGAGTATTAAGACGCTCGTGAATATGGATGGAATAAGAATTAATCATAGATCATCACGTCATGAATTATGCTGCATCAAATTATGATTACGTCCCCATACGTAGCACAGTTGCCAAAACTTGTCTATCGCGAACATATTGATTAGCCAGTAGATACCGCAGGTGAGTACATGCTTACTTATGAAAGGATAAATAGTTGATATCATGTCGACTATGGATACATTAGCAAATTAGAATACCACAGATTGATACCACTGAAGACATAGCAAATGTACACGTATGTTCTTGAAAATATCAGAGATGCACACATGCACCTGATATATATATATATATATATATATATATATATATATATATATATATATATATATATATATATATATATATATATATATATATATATATATATATATATATACATATACACACAGACAATCTGCCGTGTCAAGCAATCTGCAAGCTACTTGTATATATTTGATTAGAATTGGTCAGGTCAGGTTCACTGTATATTTTAATAAAAATCTTTAAAAAATTCAGCTAAATAACCTTACCTAACCTAGCCTATACACAACATGATGAAGTACAAGGTCCACTCACTAGCCTATAAACGCTCACGATGCCATAAAACGCCCATATGGCTTGAACATGCTCATGCTCCTATGAGGCTGGTCGGGCCTAAGGGCAAAATGTTTATAGTCTGTCACGGAGAACCATAAGATGAGGCAGACTCTCTGCTGTGCCACTTGATATCGAGTGACCCAGGACAATAATTTTGCTCCCATGCGGCACGACCACCATTCAGAATACAAAAAAAAACAGCCTAGGGCTTTGGAAACCCCACTAGTGATTGGTTAGTGGGCTGGCCCTGTGAATTACCAATAGGCTTTTTCGAAAAACAGAGCTCAACTTGGTCTGAGTAACTGCTGGGTGAAGACTCACTGAAATAGTGGGTGTGTGGCAATATCGGAAACAGGGCGAATCTTTGGTGAGAACTCTTAAGTTTATATCCTTTTACCTTACGAGAATATGTGTGTCCTTCTCTGGGTATGTAGTTAGAATAGGAATATGAGATTTAATCAATGTTATATGTCTTATTTCAAATAATAGGGTAGGTTACCCCACCTCCTAAAATGTCCTTATATTAAATATTACAATAACTAACTTGAGTTCATCCCCACACCTGATGGACAAGCTCTTCCCTCTCTTACGAAGATAGAACAAGAGTGAGATTATTAATATTTTAATATTCATACGGGTATTGAATACTTTATTCACTAAAACTAAATATCAAAATGTAAAACGCAAATCCACCTTGTGTTCAAATGAAAAGTAACATTTTTATTTTTATTTTACAGATTGCCTGATGTGATAGATTACCTGTAACACACGTGTGTGTGTGTGTGTGTGCGTGCGCGTGTGTGTGTGTGTGTTATGCTAAATAGTTATGATTCTCTAATAACAATAACTTTTATGTATATCTTGTTCTTTTTGAAAACTTCTGACTGACCATAAAAGATAATGTACAGTATATCATCATACAATAGTAAATATAAATCTGACTTCATAAAATACCTAATCTAACCAGACACCAACTTCACTAACTTAATCAAACCTTACCTAACCCACTTTAGCTATAATTGGTCTATCTTGTGTTAGTAAACGGCGTCTTAGATAAAACAGATCAAATTTTGTCTCATACGAGTTAATTTACAATAAGTTGTAGCAATAAAAGAAAGTTTACCTATTTGACAGAAAACTTCAGTGTCTTTTTTAGATTATTTGAAGGTTATTCCTATTTAGCTCGACATTTGTGTACAAATCTGGAAGCATCTTGTACTTGGAGGTATCAGAGACAGACATGTATGAACCGGAACATTCCAGGCATACATAACCTTGCAGAAACGAGGCGTAAATATACCTGAAGGTATCTTGTATAATGGACCTGACGGTATCTTGTATAATGGACATGAAGGTACGTATCTTTTATACGAGCCATTCAGTAGCAGGCACAAATATTCTTGGAGGTACCAGGTATGCATGCATGCCCCTTTGAAGATACCAGAATAATGAAACATGCAACTGCGGGAACCCCAGCTACATGCACCTAGTGGAACTAGGTGTTAATTTACCTAGTAATACCAATATATATGTACAGTACTTGGAAGTATCAAAGATGGCCACACAAACACTTAGAAATATGAGGTATCCAACCATACGACTAGAATAGGCAAAAACACACCAATCGGACAGGCACACATACACTTTGTGGCACTTGACACACAAGCATCTGGTGGTTTAGGGCAGCAAAAGTTGATACACAAACAGCTCCTGAAATATATATATATATATATATATATATATATATATATATATATATATATCATAAGCCTCTGGTATTATGCAGTGTGACCGGAAGTAACTTCTTTTCTTTTATTTAATAACTCCAAAATAAACTTTAAAACTGTATAGCCAAACCCAACATTAAGTAGTTCCGCTTAATACTCGTAAGTTAAGTTAGGTTGGTTTTCGGTGTTTCATCCTTTTCGGTTATTTTTACCTTTCGATTTTTGTTTTATAGATTAGATAAAGCTATGTTAAGTTACATCAAGTGAAAAGTTAGCGTTAGCTTACATTTGGTTGCCACTCTGTGATTTTTCCCGACTATAGAATATTTGGTTAAGATAATACATCCCAGGCCGGCTGCTACCAAGCCCCTGCTTCTACTCAGGTGGCAGCTGACGAGATCCTTCATTCCCATAGTAGGATGCTCGTCCAACATCTACGAGCTGACCTAAGAGTGCACTCATTCAGTTCATTTATTGTACAGTAGCTTACATGGTCATCACGAACACAGGATTAATCGAAGATCAATTTACAGACTGTATCGAAAAGGCATATCAGATAATGGGAATGCTGACCAAGATAAGGAAATCTCATAGGTTGACAATTCGTACTACAATACGTATATATTCTTCCCTAGTGATAATTCCTTATGGAAGGAATCCTGGTAAGATCATAAAATGATAATATTTTCCAGACATCTTCAAAGCGTTAAGAACAAAGCCCCGAGAAAGCTTACTAGGGGTGCCTTAGCAAGATTATGTCAATATTGTTATTATTATCCACTCTGTATCTGCATTTTTCTGGCCATATAAACTGTTCAATATCAATATCAGTCTGATGAGGTCACCTCCTCCACAAAGAAATTGGAAGCTGTGGTCTAAGTATCTGTAAGAACAAAAAGAAGGGGTAGACCACACACGACCTGGTTAAGATTTATGAAAAATGAAATAGGAAACAGCTAAGGTGGTGCATTAGAGGAGGCTCAAGAAAGCTTTGGTTGGTCGAACTTCTGTTTGTGGAGGCCCTTTCTGTCGCACGGATTATCGCAAAAAAAATCGAGAACAAGAAAAGTTGTCATCTTGTAAGGGAAATGGCAACATGCATGTGTCAGTCTCCTGCGCTATCTCAATGTTCTTACAGGAAACATGAGAAGGTTGCCAGGCTCAGTGTGCTACCCCAAGTCTGCGGAAATTCTTTTTATGCTACCAGAAGAATCAAAAGGGACAAAAATTGGAATCTGCGGGAAACTTTCTCCCTCGTGCAGTAATATGAGAAAAACTCTTCTTCAATAGTATGAGGAAAGGTGGGCATCAGGCTCATTAACGCAGCCATCACCCCTGTTTTTCTCTCTGCCATATAATGTAAAACTGTTCATTACAATACCTAATGTTTCATATACAATTTTTTTCCCTGGTAATGCATCTCTTTTCTCTTAATATCAACTATAAGTACACCTTTTTGGTGGCAGATATTGCCTTTAACATTTTCCACAAAATGTTGAAAGTATGTCATTTGTAACCACATGAAGATAATCATAATCTATGCGCTGTTGGGATCTATGATAAACAAGATTATTTTGTTAATCTAGAGAAACTGACCTATAAAAATTGGATTAGTACGAGTGATATTACTCCAGAGTAAAATAAGTGAAGGGTTAAGCATTTTGGAAGAAAGGATAAACAGTGGATAAATCAGATACTCAAATGGATCTTCGAAGCTATAATATCTCACAAAGATTATAGCTATCATATAGATAGAGGAAACTAAGGCGCTCAGAGAGCTAGAAAGTCTCAAGGCTGAAAATTGTGGAAAGACTTCACGCAGTAGACTATCAGTTCAGACTAGTATCGATAGAGACATGGCCTTCGGTATAATGCTAGAGGATGGGAAAGCACCCAGAAAAATGAATATATATTTACCGCTAAACACTGTATCAATAATCGGATTCACTTGCCTACACGTATCAACTCTTCGATGCACTCGCTGTTGAATGTCAAAGAAAAAATATGTATTGCATATACGCACACACACACACACACACACACACACACACACACACACACACACCGATACACACACACACACACACACACACACACACACAGACACACACACACACACACACTGGAGCTCCATTGTTTCCCTATTCCTGTGTGATATATATATATATATATATATATATATATATATATATATATATATATATATATATATATATATTTATATATATATGTTTCTGTGTGTGTCTGTGTGTGCGAGCTAAATAGGCATAACCGCAGAATAAACTTTCAAAAACAACTGATATTTTTGTCTGTTATGGTTAACTTATTGTTTTTATTGCTATAACTTAATGGTAAATAATTTGTGAATGGTAAAATTTATCGTTTCATATAAGACGTCGTTTACCATCATAAAATATGTTAGGTTCGTTAGGTTTTCTTAAAGGCTTCTTATGAAACTATTCATTAACATGTATTATTTAGATCTACATAATCATATATGGCCAGTCAAATGTAAATAAAAATACAAAGTTATCGCTATTAGACAATTATTCATATTTAGCGTAACGCACGCACAGACACAGACATACATGCAGACAGACAGACAGACGCACACACACACACACACACATATATATATATATATATATATATATATATATATATATATATATATATATATATATATATATATATATATATATATATATATATATATATATATATATATATATATATATATATATATATATATATATATATATATATATATATATATATATATATATATATATATATATATATATATATATATATATATATATATATATATATATATCGTTTATTATTTGTTATATTTTTTTCATTTGATGATTGCATTATCTATAAAACAGTGCAGTACTGCCAAGTTAGGCATAACAATGGCACAAGTTGACCAATGTATATAGCGAGTAAGACACCTGACACTGACACACGTCATGAGTCGAAATGAATCCTCTTACTCGTGATCCTATCATTTCCAGCCTTCTTAGTATCACGGCATGAGGCAACAAGTGATCTGGCCTATTGGCCTGTACGTATTCTCAATCGTTAAGCATTCACATCTTTCTTGCTCTTTCATATCATGTTTTGATTTCAATCATTAACTGCACTTAAGTTTAGAACACAACTTCAGCTAGTTTGTTTATAGACTCTTTTTATTATATTGAACATGGAGACTGGACAGTGAAGGTTTGGTATATTGAATAAGGGACTCACTATTTTGGACAATTAATATGTGATCACGTGTTGGTTGGGTATTTTAATACAATCGTGCATGATAAGGCCGGCGGTTTAGGCTGAATACCTTATGTTCTCACGCACACTCACACTGCATAACAGTAACGTATAACAATGGCAACATGCACAGCAATATCATCATTAATGGGCACTTAAACACTAACAACTGATTATGATACAACAACACTTACAGTACATAAAGCTCTCTGTCATGAAGCAACGAGTTGAACTTTACTCTCATAAGGAGTACATAGTTGTATACTTCATATTATAGACATATTATACATCATACTGTACTAGACTTTAGATTTTAGAAGAAAAGAATGAGTTAAACATTTTACATTCTTCTAATAACAACTCTTGGTCACCAGACGTTGTTTACATGAACTTGTAAACTGAACTCTCCCCTAAAATTGAATATTCACTTGGAGGGTCTTATCATTTCCTAATAGGAAACTGATATACAAAAATATGTTATTGAGAGTGAATATTACTATTATGCGCGTCAACATCACACCATCAACATTTTACGCATCTCTTACGCATATATTACATAGGAAAAAAAAAATAGTGGAACGAAAGTTCTGATAATGACAATAATAAGTATAAAGAAATTAATTTTAAGCTCATACAATTACACGCATATTAACACTGGTGTAGATAATGGTCATACTGAATCGCCTCTGACAATGTGCGAACGACTCTACAATATTAAGTAAGGAAGATAAAAGCTGCTGTGAAGGAGGCATCTGCTCCTCCATATAAATTTTGCATGAAGCAATAACATCCTTAACATCACACGTATGTCTTAACTTAAATTTTGTATGAAGCAATAACATCCTTAACATCACACGTATGTCTTAACCCTTAGATATGTTCTCGAGATATCATTCATTAATAGTTTGTGCTCCCCATAACTATTGCTTTTATTCATCCCTTTTCATTCTTCTTTAATAAGCGTAAACACAATACCTTACATAGTCCAGTGAAATGCTGATTACTTCATATTTGCATTGTACCTTCAAGTCCACAAGATAAATAGAAGTAATTGATGACCCTAAAAGGTGTTTGTGACAATGTTGGACAGAAAAGGGTATAACGAGAGAACAGCAGTTGGTGACACTCATCACCCATTGTTTTCCATAACATATTTATATCATCAGCAAGAAAATAGCAATAGTAGTGTTTACTTCACATTTATCCTGTTGGAATTACAACTTGGTCGGCTTTTAAGTCCTTCTTGGCTGAAAGTAAACTTCAGCTCACTTCGGTACGTAGCTGCTGCCCCACGCTTTAACAGCACTATAATACCCTAGTGATGTCCGTAGCTGCTGCCCTACACGTCTAATCTGTGAAGAGAAACCATCGTTTAATATTGACTCTAAAATGCAGCTTTCTTACTGACTTAACCAAATGTATAATGTTGAAGAAAATTGGATATTGTTTGATAATTTACTTTACATAAATTAAGTTACATGATTTTACTTTGATAAGAACGGTTTTTTGAAAGAAATCAGTTTTTGAAGTACATCAATAATTTTCTTATCTTTCATATTACATTTAGATAAATATTTTCATTGGCGTATAATTGGTATAAGCCTACAGTTCTTTTCGCAGTTGTGAGATTTTTGTCCCTGCAGTCTTGGCTAATCGTTCAGACAACTTGACCTATTAACCGTTCACAACATTTACCCAGTTTAGAGTTATGTGTGATCGCAGATACTGTATACTGAAAATATTCAATATTTTTTATATTGATTTATGTGAATCAGTTATGGCCATGCTACTGACATTATCTGCAACTAGAGCAGGATATTGTTCTAACATGGGAGGCCAGAATCCTCAGTATTTCGGAAGACTTACATATTATAATGTTAATACTTAACTCACACTAAAATTTGTATCAACTGTATGAGATACATCCCACTTCTACATTATGAAGGATAGCTACTTGTCTTGTGTGATAACCTTCGGATAACGACTCGAAATGTTTTAAGCAGGCTAAAATGTCTTAATACTCCTGAATAGTGTTATGAAAAGAGATTTAGATCTGGATATACAGGTCTAAAGCCTTTGACCAGAATGGAAATAAGTAAAATCTATTCATACTGTAAGGTCCTGCATTACACTCTTTAGTTGGAGAGCAACTTGATGCATTTATAACTTTACACAGTTTTCCATTATGGTATAGCAATAATCTCTATTATTTCCCTTGACTCTTGGTAATTAAACAATCCTTTTATTTTTCAACCTATGGCCTTTATCATTCTTTACTGTTTTCTCCAGCCGCTCTCATGCCCACAACAAATTAATATGTCATCCACATCGTCATTCTACTCAGTTTTCACAATATCATCACTTTTTCACCACATATCCTCTCGTTCCTCTTTTCTAGAGTAGGTACAAACTTTTATATGATAAACTCTTGTTCTTATCCTTCTTAAATTTCCTCGCAGATCATTTGTTCCATTTTATAAATTCTCTCCGATACGACAACAATCATTCCATCACAATTTTTTTCTCATGATTTTTATATCATTCACTAACGTTCTTTGTACGTGTTCTTACACTCAACCAGATTTTTTCTACGATTTATTTCTTTGGACAGCCTCTCATCTTTAGCTGCAGCCTTGTCCATGTTACACTATATATAGATAATTGCCGATTATCGCTTAATTAATTTATTTATGTCTTCTGATTAGCTATTGAGTCTAGAGACTCGAGAGTACTAGACGATCATATGGGTAACTATAATATATATTAATGAATACCTTCAAGTATAACTTGACCTTACCTAACCAAGGCTAAATATAATTTACAAATTTTACCATATTGGAATTAATTTACATTGAGTTATAACAATAGCAACAGAAAGTTATCCATATTTAATGGAAACGTCAGTTGTGCCTTAAAGCTTAATCGGCGATTATCCCTATTTAGCGTGACGTCAACAACCAAGCCCTCGCTTTCTCTTCCAAATATTACAACATGTTATCCGACCCTGATTCCCGTTCCCTGTACCTCACTCACTTTCAACCTTATTATTCATAAATAATCAGATTCTATACATAATTTCAAAACATCGCAATTTAACTTCAACCGAAGTAAAATGTGTTTCTCAGGCTTCCAACTGCAATTCTACGAGTCTTACATTTGCCTAGCTACTCCTCTCTCACCCATGCAACAACATATTAATTTACTGTATATATGACATTCTGTTAACTGACTGTTATTGCCTATATCCGCTAAGGATGCGTTTAACCAATGATTCTCTTGTAACTTATATGTTAGTTGGTTTCAACTTGTCATCTTATATCACGCTGTTCAATAAGGTCATCTCCTGGTCACATAAAAAAGTATGAACATAAGAATGGAGGAAAATGCAACAGGCCTAATGGCCCATACTGGGCAGTCACGTTTACGCCAAACCCCTGTCGCTCATATATCCATCCAACCTATATTTGAAGGTATCCAGCGTATTCGAGTTAATAGTGATGTTTGGTAACTTGCTCCACTCATCCACTATTCTATTTCCAAACCAGTGTTTACCTATCTCTTCCTAAATCTAAATTTGTCTAATTTAAAACTATTGCTACGAGTTCGCTCCTGGTTGGAAAGTTTGAATCGTTTTGTAATGCCACCTCTGTTTAACCGTGACTTCCATTTATACACCCCGATCATATCGCCCCTCATTCTACGTCTCTCGAGGGAGTGCAAATTAAGATGCTTTAACCTGTCTCTGTACTCAAGGTTCTTAATGCCCGGGATTAGTTTTGTTATTCTCCATTGAATTTTTTCTAGAGATTCTATATCCATTCTGTAATACGGTGACCAGAACTGAACTGCATGATCCAAGTGAGGTTTCACAAGCACAACATGTACTTTCAGGATAACCTCACTAGTCTTGTAACTAACACTCCTTTGTATGAACCCAAGTACTTTGTTAGCCTTGTTTCGAGCAAATACGCATTGTTGACTTGGTTTAAGACTCATACTTATCATTACTCCTAAATCTTCTATAAGCAAAAGTTTATTTATATATTGCAGTAGTTTTACGGAGTCCTCGTCAGATTTAATTCCACACCCTATTTTAGTGTCAACAGCAAATTTACTTATGTTGCTCTCTGCGCCTATATATAAGTCGTTATGTATATAATAAATAGTAATGATCCAAGTACCGAGCCTTGGGGTACTCCACTAGTGACGTTACTCCAATTGAATTAAGCGCTTTTAATGCTTACTCGCTGTTTTCTGTGCTGTAACCACGCCCTAATCCATATTAGAATATCTCTTCCAATTCCATGAGCCTCTACTTTTATTTTTTATTTTTCGCAGGGGACTTTGTCGAAGGCTTTGCTAAAATCGAGGTATACCACATCATAATCGTGCCCATCATCCACTGATTCAAAAACAGTTGAAAAGAATGTTAATATATTAGTCAGACATCAACGCCCACTTGTTAAGCCATGTTGGGAATCATTGATCAACTTGTGCTTCTCCAGATGATTTGGAATAGAGTTTGAATTTATTGCTTCCAGCAATTTGCCTACAATTGATGGTAAACTGATTGAATGGTCGTTAGATGGTAGTGATCTATCTCCCTTCTTGAAAATCAGTATCACATTCGCTAACCTCCAGGATTCTGGTACTACACCCGTTTTTAATGACATGTTAAATAAATTTGCTAAGGGCATACTAAGCTCTTCCTTATATTCCCTAAATACTCTGGCAAATATTACATCGGGACCTGGTGATTTATTAGGCTTTAGTTTGTCTATTTGCTTACTAACATCGTTACTAGTCACTACTATCTCTCATAAGCTGTTTTCTTCACTATCTCTGTTTATACAGTAGTCGGCGCCTCGGGTATCACGTTTAAATTTTCTGTGATAAAAACTTTGGAAAAATATCTGTTCAGATTATTGCTCGTTTCCCCATTGTTATCAGTTAGCTCGCCTGTATCTGACCGTATTGGTCCAATCTTGTCTGGTGTTTTAGTTTGATACATTTAGAAGAATCCCTTGGGGTTTGACTTCGCCTCCCTTGGTACCTTCAGTTCATTATTCCTCTTTGCTTTTCTTATCTCGATCTTAACCCTACTGGCCAATACCTATAATAATCTCGAATGTAAACTTCACCATGTTTTATTCTTCTACCTATAGCCTTCCTTTATACATAATATACAATAATATTCGTTTTATAATTGTTTATCCATTTGGGATCATTGTTATTTGATCTGAATTTCTGTATGGTAAGTTCTGCCTTTGTGCATTAAGTAATTCATTATTTAAATTGTTGTGGAACTCATCAACCTCAGATCTTGTGATCAGGTCATCCTCAACCGTCCTATTTTGTGAGGTTATCGTTGTCAGGTCTCCAGGTATAGTGAGGTCGCCTCCTGTGGGTACATTGTGTGAGGTCAAGTAATTCACCCTCAAACGTAATACCCCTTCTCTCAGCTGTCTTTTCAACCTATCAAAGTTTGCCCTTCTGAAATCTGAGACTCTATTGGAATTTTACTTGCTACTGACATTAAGTTCAACTTTGAATCTCACTTGTTTGTGATCGCTGTTAGCGAGTTCGTTCCCTACCTCTATACTACTAATGAGGTTTTCTCCGTTTGACAAAACTAAATCGAGTATATTACCCCGGTGTGGGTTCGGCTATATGTTGACTAAGGAAACAGTCCTGAACTGCTTCAAGACAATCCTCTGATTCTAAGGTACCCTTAAGGTCGGTCCAATCTATACAGACTTTGCTATGTCTGGATGCCCTGCGTATTTCATCCCAAATAAGTCGCTCATTAACTCTATCGAGATTAGGAAGTCTATATATTACTCCTGTGATTATTTTTTCCCTACCATCGATTAATTCTATCAAAATTGTTTCTGTATGCAGTTCAGTTTTTTGTCCTTATATATTTCACACTTCAAATTATCCCTGACATAGATTGCTACCCCTCCTCCTTTCCTAATCTGCCTATTGGTATGGAATAATTTGTACCCCTTAATTTGGTATTCGACAGGTAACTCAAGTTAGTCTACGTTTATCCAAGTTTCGGTGATTGCTATTATATCGATTTTTTCGGTACATACCAACGCCCTGATTTCATCCATTTTGTTTCTCATATTTCTCCTATTTGATTTGTAGATATTTAAGTTAGTTATGATCTGAGTCCTCTCTTTGTCGCGTTTAGGTTTTAACTCCCTGCCTAATTTAGTTTTGTCATCATTCCCAGCACTATTTCTCTGTAACTTTTCATTTTGTTTATCCGCTCCCACTGCAGTCTCCTCGATCTCCTGGTCACATGTTCCCCTCGCAGTTTAAAGACCTTGAAAAGTTTTGAACTGGCTCTCGAGAGAGCCAGCCAGAGTTGCCAACCCATCCCTAGACAGATGTACCCCATCCCTAGCATAAAAGTCCCTTCTGCCCTAAAAGTTGCAATATCTGTCAAGACGATCATTCATTGCCACCTCTCCTTCTTGGCAGGACACCACATATGATAGGGATCCTTCCCTTCACCCTAATACATTCGATAGCTGTCTTGGATTTATCAAGGAACTCCTCACTCCTACACCGGCCACTATCATTGCCTCCTACACTGAGGCAGATAAATAGATTTGTTCCCATTACCAGACAAGATATTGTCCATCCTGTCAACTATATCCCCCACCTGAGCTCCTGGCAAACACACTCTAGTAAGGTCAGAACACGTGTGTTGTTGATGTAAAGTGTGTCTGAGCGTCAGCTAGTGTCTCTGTTACAAAGTCCTACAGAGGGTGGGGAAGAAGGTGGAAAGGGTGCTTTCTCTTACGCTTACTTTTTTTTTGACCATCGACCTTCTTAGCATTCCAGAAAATGTGCACTTTGGCTGCTTCCGATACCCTAGACGCTATTAATATTGTCAACAATATGTACCCATCAGCCGGCATTGCTTGGAGGATAACAAATATACCTGGCGTGAGTGTGTCCTTGCGCCAGCAGTCTCAATACGATAATGCGTGAGTGGACCACCTTGCTGCTTCCACTTTCAGAGTAACCATGCTGCTTCTTCGAAACATTTTGACCAATATAAGTTTGAGAGGGAGACCATGGCCATCAGGGTCGCTCGCTCTGGTGACACCTAAGAAACCGTCTTGACTTTTCACTGCAGCACTCTGCTAAACCAACAATACCGTACGACCGCGTCCCCATCAGTATCGTCAACATTAGTGCACCCTCAAAGCTTGCGACCTGCAGCTGGATAACTGTATGTAGAATGCCCCTGACCGAGTGTGTAGGTAAGAAAGAGCAACCGTAGTGGGGATTCTCGACAGGGGAATCCTCTCTTCAAGGCTCTAACTTCGATATTACAGAAGACCCTCCTTGCGCCGTCTGAAAACGGTATAGTGGACCTTGTGCCGGCATTGATTGGCACAACCAGTTCAGCAACTCCTGGGTTGTAACTAGTCGGCAATTCTGCTCCAGGGAGCATGGACCAGCACCAGCATGCAGTGATGCTTCAGCAACTTCATTGGCAGCACCAACTATCCTGACCTCCTTGGAGGCAAAAGAACCAACAGAGGATGACAATAAAGTTTTGAAGAGCCGTGTACCATTGGGGCGCCACAAGAACACCGTCGATGCTGTTGCCTCTATGCAGGTTACAGCAAATGTAATGAGACTGTGTCCTTGACCATGGATCACGCTCCCTCTCAGAAGAAAGTCCCAACTGATGGATTAAATGAGAGAAGTTCTGCCTGTGGTGGGGCAGCCTCCAAAGACTGGGTCTTTGGTATCCCAGGAAATATGTACAGTAAGTCCTGGATTGGGAGGAACTTGATCTGCATTCCAGGTTCATCCTGTAAGGCTCTGAAACCTACAAGTGCATACTCTGGAAATAGCTCTACTAACAGCAATCTGGGCAGCACAAGAAGTCCTAGTGTTCGCAACTCTCCTACAGTGGAACTGTAGGGCCAACTGGGAGGAGCTGCAACTTCTTGCCAAATTCTCCCCAGTGTGTGTATTTGCCTGCAGGAAATGATGGTGGTGAAAGCCATAGTTTCCTCCGTAAAGAGTTACATCTACTTTGGCTTGCGCTCCCTGTCAGGCCCAGTAGAGAGGGGGAAGCATTATGGCGGGTGTGCGATGTACATTCGCTTCGAAGTTCCCTTTTGACAGTTAAAAATTAGATCTTCTCTTTATTTTGTTGCTGTATAGGTCCATGTGGAGAGGATATTCACAAACTGTTCTTTATTTCTCCCACCTAATTATTTTCGTTGCTTATGAAAATTTGGAAGAGCTTATCAATCAACTCCCTCGTCCATTATTTTTACTGGTTTACCTCAATAGTCAACATCCTCTCTGGGGGGACACTTCGTCCGACCCGAGTGGTAACATTGTTATTATGCGGGAGTTTTCATTACTAGTAACCCCACCCATTTCCACTTAAAGACCTGCTCTTTCACGGCAATCAGTTCTTCTATTGGCTCGCCAGATTCCATATTAAAGTTTCAGTGGGAAGTGTTCGATGACCTTCATGTTAGTGATCATTTACCACTCATTCTTCGCTGCTCAATTCGAGGTCCACCTTGTTCACGTGTACCTTGATGGAGCTTGGACTGGGCAGATTGGACCCGGTTTAGAGACTAAGACAAGAAATCGGTGACCATAGATGAGTTTACATCCGCAGGCGTGGCTAATGACATACTGGCAGTTATTCTCCATAGAAGACCTCTGAAATCAATTCCACGAATTGCTGGAACATTCTTCAGACGACCTGTGCTTTGGTGATCTTCGGACCGTTCAAAGGAACAGAAGATTGTGAGAGCTGTACTGACAAGATACCGTCAGTACAAATGCCACCATTCCCAAGTCGAGTTTCGGCAGGACCGAGCTTGGTGAAGGTCATGGAAGAGAGTCCACAAGATTACTGGAAAATTTTCACCCAATCCTTCATCGTTCTAGAAAGTGGATGAGGATGTTGTGATAGAGCCTGCAGTTATCGGCATTGAGATAAAAGAGGAATTTTTCACTGTCTCCCGGATAGTTGAAGATACTCTCTCTGCTCAGCTCAGATGTTCATAGGAATCAAATGCTTTAGACTTTTCGTCAGGTGGAGGGAAAACTTACAATCTCCCCCTTAACCTGTAGGAGATCAAAGCTGCCCAAGACTCGTGCAGTGATACACCTCTTGTCGTAGACAATGTTCCATACACAATGACCCACCATTCTTCTGTTTTAAGTCAAGTCTTCGTGATTAATAGCTTCAAAGAATATGACTAGGTTAGGTTATTGTCCCCTAGCCTGTTTAAGTTGTTTTAGAAGATGATGAACGTGAGGTTGGTTTGTTTCCTGGATTGTGGCGATTTATATCCTAGTAAAGATTCCGGAGCATATGCTCCGCTCCTGACGCCTTAATTCGGCTGAAGTCGTGCGAAGCGGGAGCGTGCAACTTTTTCGACCTAAAAATTGTATAAGATACCGCTTGGAAGCATTGGATTCTTAACTCCATGAGTTTGGGTTACGAGGGAGTATGGCTCATTTATTAGCGTCGTATCTCGCTGATCGCGATTTATGAGTTCGGGTAGTAACAATTTTCTGCTCTGAAGGACCAGGATGAGGGTGCCCCACTGTGTAGTGTGATTAGCATTACCTTGTTCTCTGATTACTCTTTCTCTGTATCGAAGATGTTGATGGCGGAGTCATCACATTCAGTTGCCGTTTGATCATCTATGTCAGTAGACAGAGTGCCGTGGTTTCTGTTTTTCCCACGAAAGCTGTGCCAATGCACTTTTGTTACCTACGGGGCCTCCATCGGGTTTCAGGTCTATTTCTATACGAATACACCATTCCGTGTGTAAATAAGACGTGTTTCCTGGAGTTGATCTTTGATAGGAAATTCATCTGGATTTCCTATCTTCGGTGTTTCAAGATTACGTGCCACAGTGCACTGGATGTCCTCCTGGTGTTAGCTCATACTTCTTAGGACTCTGTTTGTGCTACCTTTCTTCACTGACACAAGGTGTTAGAGGTTTACTCATCGACAACACCGACGTGCTTAAAGACATTAGATGTCATCCACCACATGGGTACTCGTCTGGCCACTGGGGCATTTAAGACTTCACCTACCAAGAGCCTCTTGTCTTATGCTGTGGAGGTGCCTTTGGAACTGTGATGCTAGTCACGGATAATTCAGTACTGGTACTGCATCCAGAGGCTCCCATCATTCTCCAACGAATGCATGTGTATTGAGGAGACCGGACTCACGTGGTGGTGAGTATTCCCCATCTCTCTCGCTCACAAGATTGTCATTGAAGTATCCGGTAGTCGCCTCTTGAACTACACCGAGACAAAAGCTAAATATCAGAACATATGCTACGTCTAATACTTTTAGAGCATGCATCTCAGCATGCGAACTCGCTTCTTATCTTCACTGGAGGCTCCAAATATGATACTGGCGTTGGACTTGGAGTAGTCTTCCCAGCCTTTTCTTGAAGGGCTGTCAAACTTACTGCTGCTTCAATTTTTAATTCTGAATTGTCAGCAATTCTTCTGACCTTGAAGGTGAAAAGTGCTCATGAAAATTATTATTTGTTTTATTTTTAATGATCCAATGTGTACCCTTGAGGCTCTCGAGTCTTTTAACCCACTTTACCCTTTAATTCTGTCGATACTGGAATGGCTCTTCCTTATGAGGCGACATGGACATCAGATCAGTTCGTGCTGGGAGGTATCGGCACATGTAAATGTGTTGGGTAATGAGTAGGCAACCCCTGTACTTCTAACACTACCTTCTTCGGTTATGTGTCTCAGGATTAGAACGCCACATGTAATGCTTGGTAGTAGTATTAGGATGTCATTGTTGGTCCAAACAAGCTCCGGGAGATTGCAAAACAGATACGCCCCTGGACGTATCCCTGAATGCCACGGAGGTGAGAGAATGCCCTCGCCAGGGTTCACCTTGGCCACTTTAGGCTGATACATGTCTTATCCCCTTGAATCTAAGGCACTTGCTGCTCGAGTGTCCCAGTTTGGATGAAGGTAGGAGGCGGTATCTCTTCAGGGTTATTGGAGATGGTAATTACCTCCTACTATATATTTAGTCCTCGGAGCAAATGTGTCATTTCCAAGGAATGGAAGGTTTAACTTTATTGAGGAAGCTGGCCTCCAACATATACAGTTATGTTTATAACATTTTGATAATTGTTACATTTATGACTGTGCCTTATATATTGCTTTATGTTTTTATATATTTCATTAAAGTTATTTTACATTACCAGATGTACTATGTCGTACCTGCCAGCTACTCCCCAAATTCTGCGCGGTCTGGCTCCTGCAGTTGATACCATCGTGCCTGCTCATCCATCAGTGTTGAATCTGTAATTATATCACAATAATGTGTCCAAAATCTCTTTTTTTTTAATTAATATTTCACAAAAAAGTTTCCTAAGCCCTGTATAACAAGAATTATTATTTCAAATCAACACTAAATTTCTTAATTGCTCAATGGTGTACTCCAATGGCAAACACGACCATTATATCTGAAGTCTGAATTATGAAGAAGTAGAATAATAAGTAACTTGAATTATCTAACAATGCTTGTGGCTGTCGGTAATGCTGTGGGAGTTTGGTCAAAAGCTAAAAAAGTGTCTTTAGAGTTTCCAGCGTGTCTCCTATTATGAAGAGTCCATAAGTAAAAATGTGAATACAGTATACCGTAATATATGCCTTCTATGTGCATAAAGGCAGCGTGTCCAGCAATGCACACGATCACCTAAACTTGCCCAATTATTTAGTTAGGTACTGTGCACATTTATATTTGGGAGGAGTGAAAGAGCCAAAGAATCAAACCGGCGACCCTAAGGAGTGGAGGCGGGCGTTGTACCTGCTCTGCCGTCGCATTGCTATTATATTAAAAACATAATAAAAATCATACCTCTTGTGATTTCTCTCCCCCACTTTGTTCTATGATTTCTAGCTTCCTCGAGAACCGATCCATGGCAGTTGTTGTCAAGAGATCGATCTATAGCTCTTTCTCTACCAATAGTGGTGTTCCACAGGGTTCTGTTCTTTCACCTACTCTCTTCCTTCTTTTTATCAATGATTTTCTTCACACTACGACTAATTCTATCCATTCTTACGCTGATGATTCTACACTTCACTCTTCTTCACATTTTTCCCTTACCCCTAATTCTCAAACTAGATCTGTTTCTAGAGCTGATATAATTTCATCTATCAATGCGGATCTGGGGGACCGGTGGTAGAAGCGGTACCGCTCTTGCCTCGCAAGCAAGATGTCACGGGTTCGATTCCCGAGCCGGTGGAAGTTGTTTGGACATACTTCCTAGCCCCCATTAGTCCCTGTTCACCTAGCAGTAAAGTAGGTACCTGTTGTAAGTTGAAAGTTGCGAATTCGTGTTCAGGGAAAGTTGTTGGAGCTTCCAATAACTTGATGACATAAACCATTGACTCTTCAGGCTTCTACGCCCTTGACTCTTCAGGCTTCTACGCCCTTAGCTCATGAGACGTAAACGCAAGCATGAACTTAGTATGCTTCCCTGTTGTGCGCTGTAAACGCTTCTGCGCTTCACCTTACACAAGGATGTAGGGGGGTGCCCAATAAAAAAAAATGCGGATCTGTGCAGCATCTCCGAATGGGGAGGTAGAAACATGGTTAAATTCAAAAGTAATGAAACTCAGTATTAACCAATTACACTTTCCAGATTAGATGATTCCCCACCAATCACATTTCAGGACGCAAATTCCGAATTCTAAAATACTCGTAGATATGCTAGGCCTCACCATTTCCTCTAAATTGTCATGGAAACCACACATCCACAACAATTCTAAAGCTGCCTCCTGAAAGCTGAGAAGCAGCTACGGCATCTGTTGATGCAGTACCTGCTTCATTCCTGAGCAGTTGTTACAAGTTCATAGGGGATTCATTCGTCCTAACTTGGAGTACTGCTCTCATATCTGGGATGGCTCTTCTGTCCAACTGTTAGATAGGGAGGAATCAAAGGCATTTCGCCTTATTGACTCTCCTCCATTAGTTGATAATCTCTCTTCCCTTTCTCTTCGCCGCAATTTTGCTTTACTCTCTCTCTTTTACAGGTACTTTAACGGGCATTGTTCGGTGGATTTGGCATCCTGTGTACCGCTGGCAAAGCCGTGGGCTCGTAACACTCGTCTTACCCGCGGTGTTCACCGTTTCTCTGTGGTTGTCAGTCACACTAGAATAACCCGTTATAGTACTTTCTTCTTTACTCACACAGCCAAACTGTGGAATGCTCTGCCTTCTTCTGTGTTTCCATACTCATACAATCTGTCTCACTTCTAAAAGCTGGTTTTCCGACATCTTCGTGGTGTAGAAAATATAATTTTTTCTTGTCTATTTAAAATTTCTTTTTACTCTTATTTTTTCGCCCGCTAGACCCCATTTTGGGTCGATGACCTTTACCCGGGTGGGCTATTCCCCGTAAGAAAAAAAAGAGGATGAAAATTCTGTAGGTACCATGAAAAACGCATGCCAAAGAGCATATGAGTTCCGGAAGTGGGAAGAGTTGTAGACTAAATTTCCTGGACACTTGGGAGTATTTGGCATATAAGTACTTGGGGATATTTAAGTTAGGTGAGAAGGTGTTGGAATTTCAATATATTTTCTTCGAATAGTCTTTGTATTAAGGAGTGCTTTTTCCATTTTGTTGGTCCATATAATTATCTGGAAACCATATATTAGTATTGTGATGAAAAGCAGCATTATTAAATACAAACCAACTATAAAGATGAACTGTACATAGCGATTGATCCATTTGTGTGTGTGTGTGTGTGTGTGTGTGTGTGTGTGTGTGTGTGTGTGTGTTTAATTGGCACTTACCTGACAAGTTCAACACAACCTCCCCAAGGAATTCATTAGGTTTGTTTGCTTGAAAATTCCAGGCAGTGACCTCCAGGTGACGTTTGGCAAGGTCGCCGGGTTGGAGGTTAGGGTACACCATGGTCTGGTTCCAGTCCGGGCTGCTGGTGCAGCTCAAGAACCGGGTCCGCCGCTGGTTCTCAACGCTGATTGCAAAAAACAACACCAGGTAGATGCAAATATTGGACTCAGTTCACCAAGGGAATGCGGGACACAACGCGAATAATATTTGGAGTGGTAATATTATGTTTAGAATATGGTGAAACTATCATTGTCATATAAATGACGAAGTATGACAGACTGCTAATGATTGAAATAAAAATAATAATTTTAACTACCTTGTCACTTCAGTATGTATATTAATTATATAATCTAGTGCCAAGTATAAAACCACATGTTGACTGGTGAATTCAATTAAAAACTGGGTCCCCAGAGAGATACAAAGCCTTTGAGGATTGTACGTTTAGAACGGAGGACTGTGATCGCAGACCTTCAGATATGAGGACAGCACCCTGATTGATTGAGAGTTTGATATGCTAGATGCTTCGATAATCCGACATATGTCCAGATATGAAAGGCATGGAAAAACTTGAGGAAGTGAAAGGTAGACAGAGTAGCCATAAGGGAGAAGGAGGAAGTGAGGTACGGCAGCAGGTAAAGCGGTAAGGTTGTAGGCTGGGATCTCTTATGGCTGGTGCATCGCCTTGTAGTTGCAGAACTAAATCCCCTCATATTTAGTTTAACAAAATACTTTATTACTTTCGATACATGGGATGGATACATTATCATGCCTAGGTTTTGATTTTCTTCCCATGGGCTGCTGTTCACCTGGTTTCTACCTCAGGTTGCGTAACAGTTGAAAACGGCTCCAATTTTCACATCTCCCTTAATTGAAACTGAGACTATTTTAGTAATGGTGCAATTAAATATATGTTCAAGTAGAATATATAGTACATAATTTGTTGCTAGATGTAGTGTCAGAAACGAGAAACACAAACCTTCGTCCTGGTAAGAGGTAGACCTTAACGAAGGGGTCAGGACGGGTGTCGCCATCGTCACGTACAGTGTAAAGTGACCGTGCCCTCAGTACTGTCACGTACAGTATACCTGCACGGGAGTCATAGCACACCTGCAGTTGCACCTCACCCATCTGTTGCTCACTGTTGGCCTTTGACGGTCCCGTCCCCGACACCTGTTGCCCATAACCAAATCATCATACAGGAAGTATTTTATCATGCACAAATGCACAATGAAACTGGTATTGCTTTTATTAATTCTTCTCATTATGGGATGCCCAAAACGAAACAAATATAAATTTTGGTAACAGCATAATAGAACTGTGTTAGTACCGCACTTGTTGACATGACTTCAGAACTGGGTAGCCTTACACCATCATCAAAAGAACAATCCTTAATTTAAGCCTAAGGGGAGGATGTGAGAGACGCTCCAGATAAATGCACTTTAGAACTATTATGATCACGAATGACAAGATCACCTGAAATGTGAATGACTTTCTATAATTATATGATTTATGAGAAGGGGCCATGCCTGAGTGTCAGGGTTTGTGGAGTGAAGAAGAACTTGACCACTCGGTTCTAACAGACATGAAGGAGCAAATAAAGAGTATATTGTGTAGGAATACTGTATACTGTCAGTAAAGTCAGGTAAAGCTGGTTTATGATATAACTATATCCTAAATGAAAACTTCTATTCCATTATATTATATCAAAATAATACACATAGATATACAACAATTACACAACACCCAAATTGCTGTACCTTAACGTTATTCCTAGAGTTTGGTCGGCGGCGGTTGGCAGCAGTGTTGTGGTGACGTGGTGGGCTGGACACAGCACCGTCTGGTCCGCTCCGCTCTGGCAACACTTGAGATCCAACTCCACCAGACACTACAGCACCTACTTGAGATAGTACTTGAGAGGGAAGCTGGACGAAAGTGAGCAATTGAGTCAAGTATACAGTACTACAGCATTGACATTTGTAATACTGTTGTTACATAAATTAATCAAGAGAACTTAATATGTGCCATAAACACTCTGTGCATTTACTAGCATCTGAATGTTGGATCATATCCTTGTGGTCATATTTTTTTCAATAAATGAATTAACGTAGCTATCAACCTTTATAATACTTACTGTACATATCGATTGATCACACTTCATTAAAGAAGTTTGAAATAAAACAATTTTTACAAGCAAATAATTAACAGCGTCTATTAAGAAGAGTAAGTACAATAAAACAATTATCATGCTTGAGATATACAGCTTATGGCAATAAATATATACAAGAGGTTTTTCTTTACCATTTGGACTATGACGCTCCGTAGGTGATTGTGACTGTGATGGAGAGCCTCTTTGAGATGCGGAATTTAATACTGGCAGACCTTCGTCATGAAGCTGGTGCAAGTCATGATCTGCTACTTCCTCTAGGACAGGACTAGTTTGTGATCTTCCATGCATCTCAGGGCTGACCCCATGATGTACGGGCCTCGACGTCGACCGAACGCGGGTTCTGTCCGTCTTTGGTGAATTCCCCATCTTCCCATTCATTGTGGCATCGCCATCTCTTTCACCAAATCTATTTTCATTTATATAAATGTTTTCCTGTGAGTTATTACGATTAGAATTATATACAGGACAATCAAAGTTGGAGCGATTCCCATTAATATCGAGTGGATCATCAGGAATTGGGTTAGGTCTTCGCCGAGGACTTTGGTAGCAGGGGCTGGTGTAGGTCACAGAGGAGCCATGGTATCCACCACTTCTGCTGCTGGCTCCTGCCATACGCTCTCCCGTGATCATATTGATGTCACTAATAACGTAACATGAAAAATAAATTATTTAGCACCAGCGAGTAAATTTTGTAGTATTCTATGTATCCTATGTATACAATAGTAGAGATAATTACCGATTTGCGATAACATCTGTGTATTTAAGTTTTAGGAAACTTTTGATAGGCCTTAAATGATCATGTAAATCATAACAATACATATGAATGAATAGCTTCATACAAAACCTAACCTAACCTAACCTAACATAACCTAACTTAACCTAACCTACCTAATCTTACCTAATTTGCTTTAGGCATAATTTTTATCTTATGATAGTAAATGAAAACGTAAAGTAAAAAAAAAATTCCTCTGAGTTACAGATATAAAACAAAAAGGCTTCCTATTCTACAAAAACTTCAGTTGTTTGTATAGCTTAATCAGCATTTATCTCTATTTACTGTCACACAGACACACACACACACACACACACATATATATATGAGAAACAAATATGCGATTTAATTAAAAGTTGTGTTGAGAACTATTCATATAATGTCAACAAAGAATTTGTTAAAATTAAAAAGAAAAGTCGTGTAGATTGTGGTACTTTTAATGTGTTACGGCCGTATCTTGAGGCATGACATATGTAGCTGTCCAAAAATACCATCACGACAGGGTGTCCTGAGTTCAACAGGTTAATGTATAAGGACAGCGTGTCCAGGCAGGCCTATACTTAATACATTTTTCTAGTAAAATCTAGATGAAATTTGGTAAGTAAATGAAATTTAAAGAAATCCATTGTTAAATAACCGTAACAGCAGATTAAAATCACCGAGATTGTGAGACCCACCTACAAGTCCTGACGTTATAAGCCAAGTTTTGCGTGAGTAGAGAGCTGAATACTAAAATTTGTAAATAAACCATGAACTAACATTTATTTGCCCAATGTCCGTTCTGTTAATTGTCCGTTCGGTCTATTGTCCGTTCTGCCAAATGTCTGTCGGCTCTTTCACAAAAAGTCCTATCTAAGAACCTAACCTGGCTGTCCCCAACTACCACGACCTTATCACTGGGCAGGGTTTGACCAACTGCCCCTTCCTCTCCTGCCACCACCAAGGCCTGTCTCTTCTCTTCCTCGCCAGCTTCCTCCAACACTCCACACCCTGGTCAACTTTCCGGAGTCTGACCTTAGTCCCTTTGGAGACAACTACTCTCCACACCTGCTCCACCTGACCCTCCTTCGTAGGTGTCCTGCTAGGAAGGACAACCACCTGAAGCAGTTCAGTACTGAGGGCTTGGTTCTTCCCCTTTAAAACGTCCATCCCTCTCCACAACTGCTCCAGCTCCAGCTCCAACTGACGTAACAGATTGGCCGGGGGGTATTGAAGCTTTGTTCTTGGCGGGAGGTGTAAAGATTGTTTATGAGACCATAGCTTACAGCCCAGAGAAGAACAGCACATACACCCTCCAGCCAGTACACCTGTCACCTGGCCAGGCACACCCAGATTAGTGACGACATCTTCCGGCTGGAGGTCTCCAATATAAAGGCCTTGCAGCTCCTTCAACGAGGCATTAGGATTATTATTAGAACAGGGGAGGGGCCGACAGCTCCTTCCCAGAGACAAAATCAGACGGAGACAGACAGGGAGACAGAACTCAGAAGAAGACAGGGGTCACGCTCGTCACTAGTCGAGGTCGGGAGGGAGACATCCCTCCCCATTTCCAGCACCGAGTCCCCTGCTAGCATAGTCTCCCACAGGCGACAGAGTCCATCAGCACCTGCACAGCTTCCCCAGCCGCCGGACCTCCACCAAATCACACGTGAGACATTGTTAGAGCGATCCGTGGGGTGATTTGCTTACGGTGGGAAGTGTATCCATTTCAAGTTTGTGTCCGAGAGTCATTGTCTAGTAACGTCAATATAATGATCCATTTAACGTGTCCATGCCATTGAGTTAACTAATAAATAGCTGTACTTGAAAGTGGTGTTTAGAGTTATCCTACAATTAAATAAATTCTTACTATTATTGTACTTCTTTACTTTTCTAGTATTTCTACTTGAAGTTTCCCTTGTTACAGTGGTGTGGCAGAGATGGTGCCTAGGAGCTGGGTAGTGTGGTGTGGCAGAGATGGTGCCTAGGAGCTGGGTAGTGTGGTGTGGCAGAGATGGTGCCTAGGAGCTGGGTAGTGTGGTGTGGCAGAGATGGTGCCTAGGAGCTGGGTAGTGTGGTGTGGCAGAGATGGTGCCTAGGAGCTGGGTAGTGTGGTGTGGCAGAGATGGTGCTAGGAGCTGGGTAGTGTGGTGTGGCAGAGCTGGTGCCTAGGAGCTGGGTAGTGGGGTGTGGCAGAGATGGTGCCTAGGAGCTGGGTAGCGGGGTGTGGCAGAGATGGTGCCTAGGAGCTGGGTAGTGGGGTGTGGCAGAGATGGTGCCTAGGAGCTGGGTAGTGTGTTGTAATTGCAATTCTTATGTTATTAATTAAATGTTTTATATAATTTAAATTGCGACTGGGTAAAATTAAATTAAATTAAATTTTTGGAAGTCTAATTGAAAATTTTAATTGTAATTGACCTTAAATAATGTACATGGTCCAAGCCTCACACACACACACACACACACACACTTAAGAAACTGACCTGCGTACGACAATTTCCACGTCGACGTCGTCCACAGACTGCACAACAATGGCTTGTACCTCCTCGTAGGTGCGATCAACCAGGGAGACTCCGTTCCACTCAAGTAGAAGGTCACCTTCCTTAAGCACGCCGAGGGCCTCAGCCACGCCGCTTGGGTGAAGGCGAGCGACATAAGCTCCCAGACGTCCCTTGGTGCCGGGTATTTCCTTCCCGCCGACAACCTTCATACCCAGACCGTTACCTGCAGTATGTTATTCAGTGCTTACGAGACAGCGAATTTGGGCCATGTTGTACAATTATGTGCATGGTCGAAAAGAGGTTTCAAGGATTAACATATTTCAGTAGAGATTCACAGGTCCAGTAAAGAAATCCCTGCAGGATAATGTAAAAAATATTGTCATGACTTATATACTTATATTTCAGTTTAGAAAAGATTCAGGAAGTCAGTATACCAAACTAAGACCTGCTGGAAACAGGAAGCTAGAATGAGTAAATACAGTAATAAAGTGACTATTTCGCTTAAGGTTAGACCGGGAGTCAGACATAGCCACATTCAATCTCCAACAGTGTGTAATATACATTCTGATTAAATAATGAGAGAAGTTATAAATGACCTTGAAAGGAATCAAATTTAATTTGAAGATAACACGGCACTTGACGCAGATAACGAGGAGTCATTACAAAACTGTTTAATATTATTGGAAAAGGGTGAAAGATATGGGGTATAAAGACAAAAGTAGTGGTTCTGTTCAAATTTGAATTAAATACGGAGATAGAAATGATAAAAGTCAAGAGGTAACTTTAAAAAGTGGGAACATTTGTGTTTGAAAAGTAACGTAGCTTATGATGGTTGACGCTAAATAGGAGCTACATTTCAAATTAACAAAAAAAGTTGCTGAAAAGGAATGCCAGGTCAGTATTGTTGTATGGGTCGGAGGCGTGAACACTTCCAAGAGGCACCAGAAGGCGGTTGGAAGCATTTGACGTGTCGCGCTACAGGAGAATTATATACAGCATACTGCATACAAAGTCTCCAGTACACAGGAAGGTAGTGTGGCCGGAACTGATGTAGTTAATTATCTTATTAATAGCACTTGACAACTAATACCATGTCCATAGTGACTTTCTCTTACCTGAAATGCGCCTGTCCTTTGGGTCCCTAGTCAAGAGGTAACGTTTCACCTTCGAGGGCCGCGGCCCGCCCACCTGTGAACAAAACAATTTTGTATCAGACACATTCAGCTGATCACTTTCTTTTGGTACTCAACATTCTATTAAATCTTATTATGTATGTTTTTGTTTCTGTATAAACAAACATCACTTTCTATATTAAGGTATCCGAAATACTATGAGGCGTCTCGGCGTGGAACTCATCCACCGACGCCAGACATGAAGTTTTCTATGCAACACTCATTATTGGTTTATAGTCCAGTCGAATGCCAAATTAGACATATGAGTAGTGCTTAATGTGTTATTTCAAATAAGAGTGGGATATACGTCACCCAAATGTCTATAGGAGGTGAAAATTTAATATATATATATATATATATATATATATATATATATATATATATATATATATATATATATATATATATATATATATATATATATATATATATATATATAGGATAGTCAAAATGGTGAAGTGACGAGGATATTATTTTACAGTCGTTTTATTTGATCTGGTGATTAGCTGAAATACAATTCGAAATTTGATAAAAAATATGACACCTGAGCAAGTTAACATCTATTAACATTGTAATCACCTTTAGAGCGGTGCAATCGAACATTATAATTCGGTCAAACCTGTTGAATACAATTCGTTCTTAGTATTTCAAATAATAAATCTTATGTAGGTAATCAACTAATCATACATAAATGTCTAAGTGCTATATTTCCATGATGTCTCAACGATAAACAATACAAAGGACACAGTCTACCCAAGTACAAGTTGAACTTACGTGTTAAGGTCTCAAGTGAATAGGTTGGGTGGTCACCCTATGATGGTAAGAGCTGGAGTCTTAAAGCCACTCAGTTCATGCCCTGCCTGGCTAACACGTGTTGCAGCGTCAGGCCTTTTATGATACAAACAAGTCTCTCCCTACCGCTACACAACACCATCAGCACTTCTTGTCTCTGTAATTTCACTACTAAATACTCTACATACGGGCAGGCACGCCTAATAAACATTTCATGACTTACAACTTAACATAATGTTTGTTTAAGGGTTATCCTTCTAGAGTTATCCTACTGAGGTTATTCTAATCATTAATGCCTGAGGTAACAAAAATAATAACAGCTTCAGTTCACTAAAAGAGTCATCTTACATGGTTACACATTCTTTCTACCAATACAGTAAGGTCATAACTTCTGTAGCAGAATCCTGCACCATACTGTATGCTGAGATCAGTACATAGTAGCAAAGCTTTGGAATTTTTGTCTATAAGCCCTTCTGCATGCACATTTATTGAGTTCTTTACATGATTTTGAAAAATCTCCGGAAGGCTGAACCACAAGGGAACCCAATTTTATTAAGATCTTGATTCCCACCTTACGACCCAGGGTGAGGAAAGTTTTGTTGTGCAGCTAATAGTTTCCTTAAGACATAACCCCTGATATGTTCCTCTTTTGGGATACTCAACCAGTTCAGCGTGGTGAATTGGAGTTGTACTCTGGCTGATGAGTTGGAGTTGTACTCTAGCTGGTGAATTGGAGTTGTACTCTGGCTGATGAGTTGGAGTTGTACTCTGGCTGGTGAGTTGGAGTTGTACTCTAGCTGGTGAGTTGGAGTTGTACTCTGGCTGATGAGTTGGAGTTGTACTCTAGCTGGTGAGTTGGAGTTGTACTCTAGCTGGTGAATTGGAGTTGTACTCTGGCTGATGAGTTGGAGTTGTACTCTAGCTGGTGAGTTGGAGTTGTACTCTAGCTGGTGAATTGGAGTTTTACTCTAGCTGGTGAGTTAGGGATGTACTCTAGCTGGTGAGTTGGGGATGTACTCCAGCTGGTTTCCCTTAGTAAACATCTTTCTTCTGGCTCGGCCTACACACAAACACTCAATTATTCAGTTGTGGAAAAAAAAAACTCTTTCAATTTCAGGCATCGTTCCCTCAGGAAAAGTCACACGTGTCGTGGCCAAGCTAAGGAATACATCTGTAACAGATGGAAATAGTTTCCTGATATCAAATGCAGTCTCTTTCCCGTTCCAACTACTGGAAGAGGCAGTATCACATCCTGTGAACGTTAATGTACCACGAGAGTCCCTCATAAAGCACCTGTGAACGGTACTGCACCTCGTGACGTCCCTCATGATAACACCTGTGAATGTTACTGCACCACGTGAGGTCCCTCATGACAGCACCTGGGACCGTTACTGCACCACGTGAGGTCCTTCATGGCAACACATGTGAACGTTACTGTACCACATGAGGTCCCTCTTGACAGCACCTGCGAACGTTACTGCATCACGTGAGGTCCCTCTTGAGAACACCTGTGAACGATTTACTACACTACGTGATTGCTGTTCAACACTTCATCACATATGGCTAAAGTGGCATAACACAGATGGGCAAAAGCCTATCCCTGCAATCCACTGTAAACAAACAGGTTTATGTTCATTTTACGTTCATTTAACTTTATGTGATGAAAAATTTTCTTAACGATCGCCCACCCTTCCCTCATATCACTGTGTGTAAAAAATCAGTTTTGCCCATTGTATATTTTCAGCCTTTTGGTTGCTGTGCATTTTTTAACAAACCGTTAGTTGTTATTATTATTATTATTATTACTCACACCTTCTGGTGCTCTCAAACCTTGTCGTACTCTCACACCTTGTAATACACTCAAACCCTGTGGTACTCTCACACCATGTGGTAGTTCCACACTTTGTGGTACTCTCACACCTTGTTATACTCTCATACTTTGTAGTACTCTTACATCTTGTGGTACTCTCGCATCTTATAGTACTCTCGCACCACCTTTTAGTACTCTCAAAACCTTGTTATATTCTCACACTTTGCAGCACACTAGCACTTTGTAATACTTTCGCACCTTGTGGTACTCTAACTTCTAGTAGTACTCTCGCACCTCGTGATACTCTCAAACCTTGTTATATTCTCAAAAGTTGTCATACTCCCGTGCCTTGTAGTAATCTCGTACCCAATAATAATCTGGCTCCTTGTGGTATTCTCACTTCTTGAAGTACTTTCGCACCTTGTGGTACTCGCAATCCTTGTAAAACTACCACACCTTTTGGTACCCTCACACCTAGTGGTCCTCGTGCACCTTGTGTTTCTGATGCACTCTGCGGTCCTCGTGCACCGTGTGGTCCTCATGCACCTTGTGGTCCTTGTCCATCTTGTGGTCTTCGTGCAACTCGTGGTCCTCGTGCACCTTGTGGTCCTCGTGCACCTTGTGGTCCTCATGCACCTTGCAGTACTCGTGCACCTTGTGGTCCTCGTCCACTTTGTAATCCTCATGCACCTTGTGGTCCTCGTGCACTTTGTAATCCTCGTACACCTTGTGGTCTTCGTGCACCGTGTGATCATCATGCACCTTGTGGTCTTCGTCCACCTTGTGGCCCTAGTGCACTTTGTGATCCTCATGCACCTTGTGATTCTCATGTAACTTGTGGTCATCATGCACAGTGTGGTCCTCGTGCACCTTTTGGTCCTTGTGCACCTTGTGGTCCTCGTGCACCTTTTGGTCCTTGTGCACCTTGTGGTCCTCGTGCACCTTGTTGTCATTATGTACCTTTTGGCCCTCATGCCCCTTGTGGTCCTCGTGCATCTAGTGGTCCTCATGTACCTTGTGGTCCTCGTGCACCTTGTGGTCCTCATGCACCTTGTGATCCTCGTGCACGTAGTGGTCCTCATATAACTTGTGGTCCTCTTGCCCCTTGTGGTTCTCATACACCTAGTGGCACTCTTGCACATTCCGGTCCTCTGGTACCTTGTTGTCATTATGTTCCTTGGGGTCCTCATGCACCTTGTGGTCTTCGTGCACTGTGTGGTCCTCGTGCACGTTATGGTCTTCGTGCACCGCGTGGTCCTCGTGCACCTTGTGGTCTTCGTGCTCCGTGTAGTCCTCGTGCACCTTGTTGTCATCATGCACCTTGTGGTTTTAGTACACCGTGTGGTCTTCGTGCACCTTGTTGTCATCATGCACCTTGTGGTCTTAGTACACCTTGTGGTCCTCGTGCACCTTGTTGTCACCATGAATCAATAGACTGAGTTATCCCGGACCAACCATCAACTGGTTAGGAACTATGGGGTCTGTATGCCAGAACAACTGCAGGCGGTAATAGAAAAGGAGGGTGGCTGGACGAGGGTTTAAAACTACCTTACGTTTGTTAGAAAAAATCTTTCCTGATCATTTTCCTATTTTAAACTTGAATCGTCTCCTCTGTTTAATATGTTGTATTAAAGATGTTTTGTGTGAAATAATTTATATTTATTTGATTATCACAATTTCATTAACTGAAGGAGTATCCAAGCTGCTGTCAGGTACTACAGTATATATTTTCTTTCGTAATGTGTTATCTAATTGTCTAACAGTTGCATCCATGGACAAGGGAGGCTAAGGCCACTTGGGGTGCATGTTTGATGTGTGGTGGGAAGGCAGGCGAGAAGGTGTTGTGAGAAAGAAGTCCGCTACTAATTCATACCGTTATTGAATAACATAATATTGACATTTTACGTTTTTTAATTTTTAATTAGTAAAGGAAGAAAATATTGTAAAAGTGTGGAATGGGGGCGTGTGGGGGGGGGGGGAGGGAACTAGCCATGTTACCCACATGGACGACAGTAGACTGCCAAAGCAGCTACTTTACATTCATCTAGCGAATAGTAAACGTAACGCTGGCGAACAACTGAAAAGGTATAAGGTTAGTCTTAAGACAAACCTGAAAAAGTGCCAAATCGACTCCCTTGCCTGAGAGACGATTACTCTACACCGTAACGAGAAGGTGTCATTACTTTCGAGTTACCCCGACTGCATACCAAGGCAGACAAGCGCCAACGTCAGAAAGACGCTGTTACTGCCCATCCCGCACTAGACGTAGCCCTCCACACGTGCAACATCTGTGGACGACCCTGCCAGTCCCGCATCGGCCTCTCGGGTCACCTTAGAGCTCACCAACGAAGGTGACATCCTTAATAACTCAGCAAAGTAGTAGTAGTAGTACATTGCACAACATCAAGATCAAGTGTCCAAGCTTTACAATGTATGTTGAAAACACCTATAAGAACCCATTAGATCTCTGTATTACAAGCATCAAGGACCTAAGAGGAGATACCACCATACAGTCAACCGAGGGAACAACGCAGGGGGACACTGTCGCCATGGTAATGTACGCACTAGGCCTTTCCCTGCTCCAACATAAAATATAATATGAAACAACCGAGGTCAGGCAAGTGGCGTACGCTGATGACTTAACAGGAGAAGGAAAAGTGGAGGACATCAAAAAGCGGTGGGACCTGGCAACATAACGAGGTCCACAAATAGGGTACCATCCAACTGCCAGCAACTCCTTCCTCAATGTGAAGCCAGAACACTATTAACGGGCAATGGAGGTGTTCGTTGGAAGTGAGGTAAAAATAACAAAAGGAGGCCAAAGACATCTAGGTGCTGTGATTGGCACGAAGGACGTCAAGACCTAGTACGTAACGGAAAGGTTAATGAGTGGGTGAAGGAAATCCAAGCTCTGTGTGATATTGCTAAAACAGAGCCGCATGCAGCTTTTGCGGCATTCACCCATGGAGTCACGTATTGCTGGAATTACCTGATGCGCACTATTCCTGATATCTGACCTCTCCTACGCCCCCTGAAAGAAGCCATCAATGTCGCTTTTATACCAACACTAGTGAAAAACCATTACTCAACCCCAACAGAAAGGTCACTCCTTGCACTACCACCGAGATTAGGACGAATGGGATTGACTAATCCAGTGGAACATGCCGCTACAGAGCATCAGAACTTGTCAAGCTGACGGTAGCTTTCACCGAGCACATAATAGCTCAGAATTCATTAGGTCAGGATGACACCAGCAAATTAAACAAGATTCGACGGTCCTTTACGACAGAGCGGCAGCACACCCAAAGTGAAAAACTGCATCAACTGTTGCAGCAATTGCCAGAGAACTTGAAAAGAAAAGTAACTATAGCGCAGGAGGTGGGCACCTCGAACTGGTAACAACGTTACAGATAAGAGCAAAAGGCTTCATCCTTAATAAACAAGAATTCACAGATGCCATTGCCAGTAGAAGGTGTGCCCTCCCAATACGTGTGCGGCTCATCTTATGACATCGACCACGCCATGGTGTGAAAGGGGCTTGTATGTATAAAGCATGACGAAGTACGGGATTTAACAGCAAATCTACTGAGGGAAACCTGCCACGACCTCATGGTGGAACCGGCCCTCCTTCCATTGGACAATGAGGTGTATCAGTGTATGGAGATTATGAGGTGTCTCAGTGTCTGAGAATCATGATGTGTATCAGTTTTTTGGAGATTATGAGGTGTCTGCGTATCATGATATGTATCAGTGTATGGAGATTATGAGGTGTCTGAGAATCATGATGTGTATCAGTGTATGGAGAATATGAGGGTTTTTTTTGTAAAATGAGGTGTCTCAGTGAATGGAGATCTTTAGGTGCTTGAATTTATGAGGTGTCTGAAATTGAGGTGTATCAGTGTATGGAGATTATGAGGTCGCTGAGTATCATGATGTGTATCAGTGAATGGGCCTTATGAAGTGTGTGAATATTATGAGGTGTCGAGGTATCATGAGGTGTCTGAGTATCCTGAGGCGTATCAGTGTATGACGATTATGTGGTGTCTGAGTATCATGAAGTATATCAGTGTTTAGAGATTATATGGTGTCTGCGTATTATGAGGTGTCTGAATATCACAAATTGTCTGAGTATCATGAGGAGTATCAGGTGTATGGAGATTGTGAAGTGTCTGAAAATCGTGAGGTGTCCATGTCTGAGTATCATGAGGTGTATTACTGTATCATGTCTGAGGTATCATGAGGTATGAGGTTTGAGAATAAGCTCTGAGTATCAAGAGGTGTTCGGGTGTCAGTGGAGGAATTTGAGTATCGTGAGGTGCTTGAATCTTGATAATCGGACACCTCATGATATTCAGACACCTCGTGATATTAAGACACCTCATTTTGGTAAGACACCTCATAATCTCCCTACAATGAAACACCTCATGATAATCAGACACCTCATCATACTCAGACAACTCATGATATTAAGACACCTCATTATGGTCAGACACCCTATGATCTCCATACAATGAAACACCTCATGATACTCAAACACCTCATGATACTCATACACCTCATGATATTCAGACACCCCATAATCTTCATACACTGATACACCTGGTGATATTCAGACACCTCATGATACTCAGACACCTCGTGATATTAAGACACCTCATTATGGTCAGACACCTCATAATCTCCCTACAATGAAACACCTCATGATAATCAGACACCTCATCATACTCAGACAACTCATGATATTAAGACACCTCATTATGGTCAGACACCTCATGATCTCCATACAATGAAACACCTCATGATACTCAAACACCTCATGATACTCATACACCTCATGATATTCAGACACCCCATAATCTTCATACACTGATATACCTGGTGATATTCAGACACCTCATGATACTCAGACACCTCATGATATTAAGACACCTCATTATGATCAGACACCTCATAATCTCCCTACAATGAAACACCTCATGATACTCAAATACCCCATGATACACAGACACCTCATGATATTTAGACACCTCATTATACTCTGACACTACATGATATTCAAACAACTCATGATACTCAGACACCTCATGATATTAAGACACCTCATTATGGTCAGACACCTCATAATCTCCCTACACTGATACTCCTCATAATATTCAGACACCTCATAATATCCATCCACTGATATACCTTATGATACTCACACAATTTAAGATATTCAGACAACTCATGATACTCAGAAACCTCATAATCACCCTACAATGATACACCTCAGGATACTCAAACACATCATGATACTTAAACACCACATGATAGTAAGACACCTCAAGTTATTCAGACACCTCATAATCTCCACACAATGATACACCTCATGATATTCAGACACCTGATAATCTTCATACACTGATACACCTCATGATACTCAGATAATTTATGATATTCAGACACCTTTGATACCCAGAAACCTCATGGTATTGAAAACCTCATGATATTAAAAACCCTCATGGCACCCAGACTTCCTGATTATCAGACACCTCATGATCTCCACACACTGATACACCTCATGATACTCAGACAATTCTTGATATGCAGACACCTCATGATACTCAGACACCTCAAAATCTCCATACCCTGAGACACCTCATTTTACACAGACACCTAATAATCTCCCTACACAGATACACCTTATGATAATGAGATAGCCTCACAATGTCCACACTCTTATAAATCTCATGGTATTCAGACACCTCATGATACTCAAGCACCTCACAATCTCTCCACACTGATAAACCTCATGATATTCAGACACCTCATGATTCTCAGACTTCTCATGATATTAAAAAAAATCCCATGATAATCAGACCTCATGATTATCATACACCTCATGACTTCCACACACTGATACACCTCAGGATACTTAAACACCTCATGATAATCAGACACGTCATAATACTCAGACACCACATAATCTCTATACATTGATACAGCTCATGATACTCAGAGACCTCAAAATCCTCTACAATGATACATCTCATGATATTCAGACACCTCATGATACTCAGAGACCTCATAATCCCTCTACACTAATATACCTCATGATATTCAGACACCTCATAATCTCCGTTCACTGAGACATCTCATAATATCCATACACTGAGACATCTTATGACACTTACACATCTCATAATACTCAGACACCTCAAAATCTCCTTACATTGATACACCTCATGATACTTAGACATCTCATAATCTCCATACTCTGCTACACATCCTGATACTCAGACATCTCATAATAATAATACACCTCATAATCTTCATATTCTGCTAAACATCACGATATTCACACACCTCATAATACTCGGCCACATCATGGTAGTCAGACACCTCATAATCTCCACACACTGATACACATCATAATAAAGGACACCTCACGATATTCAGACATCTCATGATACTCAGACACCTCATAATCTCCAGACACTCATACACATCATGATACTCAGACACAGAGACACCTCATAATCTCCATAAACTAATACACCTCACGATATTCAGACGCCTCATGATACTCAGACACCTCATAATCTCCGTACATTGATCCACATCATGATACTCAGACACCTCATAATCTCCGTACACTAATACACATCATGATACTCAGACACCTAATAATCTCCGTACACTGAGACATCTCATAATCTCCGTACACTGAGACACCTCATGATAATTACACACCTGATAATACTCAGACACCTTAAAATATCCATACATTGATACACCTTATGATACACAGACGATTTATCATATTCAGACACCTCATGATATACAGAGACCTCATAATCTCCCTACACTGATACACCTCATGATAATCAGTCACCTCATAATCTTCTTACACTTTTACACCTCATGATTTCAGACACCATATGATCTCAGACACCTCATATTCTCCATACACTGAGACATAAGAACATAAGAACATAAGAATGGAGGAAACTGCAGCGGGTTCCATTGGCCCATACTGGGCAGTCCCGTTTACACCCAACCCCGATTGCTCATATAAGCATCCAACCTATGTTTGAAGCTATTCAGCGTATTCGAGTTAATGATGATATATGGTAACTTGTTCCATTCATCCACTACTCTGTTTCCAAACCAGTGTTTACCTATATCGCGCCTAAATCTAAATTTGCCTAATTTAAACACATTGTTACGAGTTCGCTCCTGGTTGGATAGTTTGAGTACCTTTGTAATGTCCCTTTTGTTTAGCCCTGACTTCCATTTATACACCTCTATCAGGTCGCCCTTCGCTCTACGTTTCTCGAGGGAGTAAAAATTAAGATGCTTTAACCTGTCTCTATACTCATAATATCCATTCACTGAAATACCTCATGATACTTAGACACCTCATGATATTCAGACACCTCATGATACCCAGACACTTCATGATATAGAGACACCTCATGATACTCAGACACCTCATGATATTCAGACGCCTCATGATGCTCAGACACTTCATGATATTCAGACACCTCGTAATCTCCATACACTAACACAACTCATGATATTCAGACACCTCATAATCCCCATACACTGATACACTTCATGATATTTAGACACCTCGTGATATTCAGACATTTCATGATACTCAGACACCTCATGATATTCAGACTCATCATGATTCTCAGACACTTCATGATATTCACACACCTCATGATACTCAAACACCTCATAAGCTCCCTACAATGATATACCTCATGGTATTCAGAAACTTCATGATACTCAGACACCTCAAAATCTTCTTACACTGTTACCCCTCATGATATTCAGACACCTCATAATCCAAATACACTGATGCACCTCATGGTATTCAGATACCTCATGATACTGAAACACTTCATGATATTCAGGCAACTTATGATACTCAGACACCTCATGATCTCCATACATCTGATACATATCATGATACTCAGACACTTCATGATACTCAGACACCTCATAATACTCAGACACAGAGACACCTCACAATCTCAATACACTGATACATATAATGATACTCAGACACCTCATTATACTCAGACACCTTATACTCTCCATACACTGAGACACCTCATGATACTCAGACACTGAGACTCCTCATAATCTCCATACACTGATACACTTCACATACATATCATGATACATATCATGATACTCAGACACCTCATGATACTAAGACACAGAGACACCTCATAATCTCCATACACTGATACATATCATGATACTCAGACAGCTCATTATACTCAGACACATCATAATCTCCATACACTGATACACATCGTGATACTCAGACACTTCATGATACTCAGACACATCATAATCTCCATACACTGATACACATCATGATACTCAGACACTTCATGATACTCAGACACCTCATAATCTCCATGCACTGATACATATTATGATACTAGACACATCATGATACTCAGACACTGAGACGCCTCACAATCTCCATACACTGATACACATCACGATACTCAGACACCTCATAATCTCCATACACTGATACACATCACGATACTCAGACACCTCATGGTACTCAGACACTGAGACTCCTCATAATCTCCCTACACTGATACATCTCATGATATTCAGACACCTCATAATTTCCATACAGTGATACACCTCATGATATTCAGACACCTCATGATGGTGAGACACCTCATCATCTCCATACACTGATACACCTCATGATACTCAAACACCTCATGATTCACAGACACCTCATTATGTTCTGACATCTCATAATCTCCATACACTGATACACCTCATGATATTCAGACGCCTCATGATGGTCAGACACCTCATAATCTCCATACACTGATACACCTCATGATACTCAGACACCTCAGGATCTCTATACACTGATACACCTCATGACACTCAGACACCTCATGGTTCTAAGATACCTCTTGATACTCAAACACTTCATGATATTCAGACAACTTATGATACCAGGGCTAAATGGACGTATGATTACTTGAAGTTCTTGTTTGCTTGTAAGACTGTGGAAATTATCCTGATACAAAATTCTTGCAAAAAGTGACATCTACATTGCAAACTTTGACTGTGTGTAGGAAAAGTCTCCTCAAGACCGGAAGGTATTAAATAAGTTTGTCCCGCATGGAAAATAAGGAAACATGAATATACATTAGGGTGTGTCATAGGAGGGAAGATCAAAGCAAAACTAATGGCCCATCACTTTTTTGGTAGATTGTAGTATATGTAAACAGAAAATAATTTCAGTTTCAATATTTTGCAACCTTTTGCTAGGTAAATTTTAGCGTGAAATTTATCGAAAATCTAACGTATAGCTGCATTAGTGCATTACAATTAAATAGTGAATATTGCTTTCTGACTACATTTCCTTAACAACCCAACTAACAATATTTTTTTCGTTTCCCAGATCTCTGATGCATTTATAAGTTGATAATATTTGCGATGGCTGCTTGTAGCCAGGACGAGGAACCAAAAATCCAGCCATCTCAGTCACTATCTTGGCTCCGGGAGAGAGTTCCTTGAAGTCGGAGTTGTTTACATTGAGAGATGGAGATACGCAGGTTTTAACTGTGCAAATCAGTGAAAAGAACCAAAGAACTTACACAAACAAAGACACATTAAGCAGTGATATGACCAAAGCTGTCTTGGCACAGTACACTCTGGCTAACGCTCAGTTCAAGCCTCCAGCTAACAAGTCAGAAGAAGATTAGTGAGAGACTGCTAGCCAAGTTGGGGAAAAAGGCAAGAGATATCTCTCTGGGAGAGGAAAACTTGCAGTTAAAGACAGCTTTGCGGCTAACCGAATTGCTATCGGACATAATTATTTGCAAGTGCCCAATTGTTCTCTTGTCCTGAGTTTGGATGCGATCGTGACTGTAAATCTGGAGGCCCACATCTCCTGTATTTGCAAGCGTGAACTGAAGATTCCTGGGTGATCGAACAGGCATTTGTCAAAGCACAGAGAGAGAAGACTATAGTATAGGGGCTTCCAAGTGATTTCTAGCCAAGATATTCCGGAGTCCAAGAGACAGGAGGCTGCCACAGAGACAGAAGAGGAGAAGAGTTGCTGAGAAAGAGGACTTGAGAAGGCCCAGGGTGAGGTAAAAAGGCCGATGATTGGAGTCAAGCTGATTCAGAGTTTAATGACTTCCCCATGGCTGATCCGAGTGCTGACCAGGAGAATGGTGACTTTGTCCCTAACCAGAAAATAATGATCCCAAACCTTTCCAGGCATAAGATTCGAAATAGAAAGATATCCCACATAGCTCTGCCAGCATGCGACACCACACTGTCTCAGAGAAACTGCAGGAGATAGCAACAGCTGCCTGGATTGACGGTGGTTTGATAACACCCGATGATGTCTACCTGGTGATAGATCATAACAAAGTAAGGAGAGCTCAGGAGAAACTTGTCAGTAACCTAGAAGAGGAGTTTGATATGGGATACAGGTGTTGAATCACTGCTGTTCTTGATGGGAGAAGGGATGACACTAAAGTGTCTATGAAAGTTGGAGATTCTGGACAAGTTGTTCCCTGCCATGGTGAAGGAGGAACAATTACTCCCTGCTGCAGTGAACCAGGAGGGAAGTATTTGTGCATTTCACCCAGAGAAAGATGACATCAGAAACCAGCTGAGATAGTGGCAGATAACATTGTGAACTGGCTCCAGAGAGAGGAACGTGACCAGACTCCCTGCAGGCCATTGGAGGACAGCACCAACACGAACACAGGGTGGCAAGGGGGGTCATACAGTGGATAGAGGAAGATTGGGAGGAAGCTGGTCTGGATTGTTTCTAGACTCCCCACACCAACGAGTTGCCACTCAGACATCTGGATCCAGGAGCTGATGGCAAGACTTTTCTTCAAAACAACAGATGGTCTGGTCCTTCTTGGGTGTTGATGCTGGACTCTGCCACTCGAGTTAAATAAATCCGAGCTTTGAAAAAATCACAGCTGGCCCTCCACTCGTTGAGCTTGCACATACTGTCATTGACGACCTGAGTACCGACCAGTACTATGGTTAAGATGATTTGCAGTGCCATCAAAACCGGGGCCAAGTGCGCTCTGATAGACTTGCTTACCCGCAGATAGGTCCAGTCTCACATTCTAGGTGGCTCACAACGGCTCCTCAGGTTCCCAGAGAATTTGGGTCGCCCATCATAAACTGAAAGGGAACCAGCTTCACAACCTGGAGACTTATTGGTCCAATTCATCAGAGTGCTCCACGGCCAAATTGGTTCAACACCAAGGTCAAGTCATTGTTCTCCGAAGGTCCGGAGGTGGCATGTTTCCCTTCCAGCTTGAGCTCCTCGAGGAGTCAGCCATGAAGTTGTTCAGATTGTGGAGCAGATCAGAGAGATCTTTCCTGGTATGCTCATCCTGAGGCAGTTCTGGGCAGACAATGCTCTGCAGTATGGATGTGAGAGGAGAGAAGAGTGGAAGTCAAAAGATCTTGGATAAGTGAGACTTATGAGAGGATCTGGGCATGATTGAATCTCGTTAGAGACGATTCCTTCAGGGTCAGGAAGACTCCTGGAAGTCAATCTAGGTGCTGCTAAGACCACTGTGGATCTCATAGATCTGGATAACATCCAGGCTGGCAGTGAGCCCCCTTACCTGCAGCCTCACCAATGTTCAAGTCAGAGCTTCCTGGACAAACCCCATGACATGTCCCTGCCTGGCCTCGCACACCCAGAGTATAGAGCGTTGTGTACAGTAAGTGAGCGAGGCCAGCAGTCATGCACAGGAGAGGAGGGAAGGACTGAGCCTCAGGTGGTCAAGTAGGGGAGGTGATGAGTAGAAACAGAAGCAAGAAAGACATGTTCTCTATGTGCAGCAACACCGGCCGAGTAGTAAAACCGGTTTTTATTGATGATTTTGAGCTTAAAGGAATATTAAATTTAATAAATGTGTCAAGATCATCTGTTTCACTATTCTGGATCATTTTCATCCTAATAAATTATCCTGATATTTACTTTACTTAAATAGTTATTTAGTGGTGTTGGCAAAGGGCAGGAATACTGAATTCTTTTCATAAGATTTCAAGTTAAAATTCTTACTCTAGCAAAAAATGAAATCAAATTGAAGATATCAATTGATTTACCATAGAACTACATCATTAATACCATGGGCCATTTTCAAACTCAAAAAAAAAAATCTCCTCCGTATGACACACCCTAATATACATGTATATATCTATATATCTATATATGTAGAACAAAGAAGTATATCTGTGTGTTTGTGTGTATGTTTGTGTGTGTATCCCAACGAGAATCTCGGAAACTACTTTACCGATCTGTAGTGATGATGGATGGTGTTATATGTAGTGATGATGGGTGGTGTTATATGTAATGATGATGGATGGTGTTATATGTAGTGATGATGGATGTTATATGTAGTGATGATAGCTGATGTTACATGTAGTGATGGATGATGGGTGGTGTTATGTGTAGTGATGATTACACAGTAAAATAATAACTGTTTAATGCCAAAAAAATATACTTTGCTGTACCGTTGTAGTGGAACTTACATACACCGTTAATGAAATATTGATGGAATAAGAAGTTTTGGGTAGTGAACAGTGAGACAATGTGGAGCTTCCCGAAGGGTGGCGTCCTACCGTGACCTAGCGAATGAGCCGCCCGGACCAAACTTGGCATGGATAGCAAGTGTTTCCTTGCTTCTCTTTCACGGACAGTTCTATGTTGGATGCTCCAGAGTGGGAACTGGCAAAAATCTCTACATACTTGCCAATGGCAAAACCAAAAATGTGGTCTACCCTAATACACTACAATGAGACAATGTGGAGCCTCCCGGAGGGTGGCGTCCTACCGTGTGTGTTCAGACGAGAATCTCGGAAACTACTTTACCGATCTGTAGTGATGATGGATGGTGTTATATGTAGTGATGATGGATGATGTTATATGTAGTGATGATGGATGATGTTATATGTAGTGATGATGGGTGGTGTTATATGTAGTGATGATGGATATTGTTATATGTAGTGATGATGGGTGGTGTTATATGTAGTGATGATTTGACAATAAAATAATAAAAGTTTAATGCTAAAAAAATTTAATTTGCTTTACTGTTGTAGTGAAAAACATGGTGGAACTTATATACACCGTTAATGAACTATTGATGGAAGACGAAGTTTTGGGGACTGAACAGTGAGACAATGTGGAGCATCCCGGAGGGTGGCGTCCTACCGTGGCCTAGCGGATGAGCCGCCCCAGAGGGCGACGATTCTGCTAGTTTATATATATATATATATATATATATATATATATATATATATATATATATATATATATATATATATATATATATATATATATATATATATATATATATATATATATATATATATATTGAAAGGAGAAGAAAACACGAAGTTCCTAAGCGCTAGTTCGTGCTTTTCTTCTTGTGGTTATCAGCATATACCTAGATCACGCGCACCTACAGTGATTTATTTGATATATATATATATATATATATATATATATATATATATATATATATATATATATATATATATATATATATATATATATATACTGTATATTTTTTTCTCCATATTTGCAAGAATCGACCAATACTTCAATTGTACATGTTGGCAACCACTGGTACATGTAGACATAAACACTACTGTATAGTATCTTCTATTACTATTACTATTATTATTATTATTATTATTATTATTATTATTATTATTATTATTATTATTATTATTATTATTATTATTATTATTATTATTATTACTGCTATTATTATTATTATTATTATTATTGTTATTATTATTATTATTATTATTATTATTATTATTATTATTATTATTATTATTATTATTATTATTATTATTATTATTATTATTATTATTACTTTTATTAACTATTATTGTTATTATTATTATTATTATTATCAAAGCTAGTAGCTAGTATTAGTATTATTATCATAATCATTATTATTATCATGTGTTTTAGGTGGGGTTTGAACACTTACTCTAGGTCTCCTGGGTGGCCTGCCGTCATCATGATTGGAATGGTTGCCGTCTTGATAGTTGATAGGGGATATACCGCCTCTTGGGGGCCGGTAGTCGGCAACCTGAGAAGTATTATAATGTTGATGTTGAGGTGATGAATCAACCATAGGTGGTCGCCCCTCCTTTGAAGAATCTATTGATGTGTATGGAGGACGGGCAGGGGAAGTGTATTCCCCCTTCGTCCGCCCCTCTGGCAGATGAACTGCAGAATTGTATTGGTGACGGGGAGGCGACACACCTCAAGATCGGCATTCTGGCAGATGAGTTGGTGAAGAGTTGTACCGGTGGCGTGGTGGAGAGACACTGCTTCTAGGAGACCGTCCCAGAGCAGGCTGAGATGTATACTCATTCGCGTAGGCAATGTGGTAAGGCGTCGACATTTCAGGCTCCAACGGGGAAGCAAAGTCGTCGGCGAAGTGTTCCTTACCTGTATTAGTCAAGCGAAACTGTTCATATTAATGTTTCATTTATATATATGAGTTGTCTCGGCAAAGAATGATCATTGATTGTAATAATAATTTTAGTAACATAAACATGTCTTTTCCAGGAAATTATAGAAATAATAATTGGTGCTTAAAAATAATTATAAATAATATATATATATATATATATATATATATATACTGTATATATATGTTACCGATTAGCAATATCTTTAATGTATTTATCTTTTCTGGTAATTTTTGTCTGACCATAAAAGATCTTGAATATCATTATAATATATATAAATGAATAGTTTCACACAAATCCAGACCTAATAATTATGACCTCACCTACTTTATCTCACTGTCCAATTCCAAAGGTGCGGAAGTAGAAAATAAACCAGGGTTGTTAAATTTGGGAAGGTATACTTGGGATGATGAGACAAGGGTAATATAAAATAGGAGGAGAGAAAGAAACATAATTTTTTACAAAGGAAATTCAACATTGGGGGAGGACATCGGTACAAGTGAGAGGTCAAGAGTGTATGAAAAGGTAAGAGTGAAAGGTGTAGGGATGCAGTTAAGTGATGAAATGCAGAGGTAGGTGGTTCAATACCTCTGAGTTGTCCCAGAACATTATATATCTGATCCAGAGAGTGAGAAGAGGGACAAAGAGATACACAAAGTTTGGGAAGCTCTATATAACTATAACTTTATTATGAGAGATAAAGTGATTTGAAGGAAATAATATTCCAGAGAGGTTATGAAGTTATGAAGGATATTGTGGAAAATAGAGAGAACCAGGAATAAATGGAGATAGGTGGGAACTAATGGAAGTGGTGATGAGAAAGAGATTTATAACTATACAGGGAGCTATTGGCCATCCTCGTGGTGGTCAGAATAATGTATGTCCCGGCGTTGTCTTGATCATTATTTGATAACAACATAATAATAGAACGGAAGAAAAACGATGAAAACACACGAGTGGACAACACACAAGTGAACAGCACACGAGTGAACAGCACACGAGTGAACAACACACGAGGACAACACACAAGTGAACAACACACAAGTGAAAAACACACGAGTGGACAATATACAAGTGAACAACACACAAGTGAACAGCACACGAGTGGACAAAACACAAGTGAACAACACATAAGAGAATAACAAACAAGAGAACAACACACAAGTGAACAAAACACAAGAGAACAACAGACAAGTGAACAACACACGATTGAACAGCACACGAGTGGACAGCACACGAGTGGACAACACACAAGTGAAAAACACACGAGTGGACAATATACAAGTGAACAACACACAAGTGAACAGCACACGAGTGGACAAAACACAAGTGAACAACACATAAGAGAATAACAAACAAGAGAACAACACACAAGTGAACAAAACACAAGAGAACAACAGACAAGTGAACAACACACAAAAGAGCTCTAAGTGAACAACCCACAAGTGAACAACAAACAAGTGAACAAAACACATGAAAATTATATATATATATATATATATATATATATATATATATATATATATATATATATATATATATATATATATATATATATATATATATATATATATATATATATATATATATATATATATATATATATATATATATATATATATATATATATATATATATGTATATGATATTAAGATGTATGATAGTGGATGTTAAGATGTATGATAGAGGATGATAAGCAATAAAGTTTCTGAAGTATAATGGGAGATAATAGAAATGTATATGATTAATAGGAATTGTTGTGTGTTCTGTAATATTCACAGAGGCAGTGAGGAACATGTTAGAGTTGGCTTATTGGAGGAAGACAGGAAGTACGGCAGTTCTCAGTAGACATTTAAGAGTAGGAATATTTGATACAAATGACAGGGAAATCGTCTTCCATTTACATATAATTTATTATTTTTTTTTAGATTGAGAAGAAAAGTTAAAAATGGAATGTGAACAAAATTATAGATGGATATAAGTACAGTATAGATAGAACACAAAGTTAACTATTTGATTAAGAGAATGGTTGTGTACCTAAGATAAACAGGGTAATAGGTACATTTATTGTAAAAACATAGGATATGTTCCTGAGGTCATATATGTGGCAAATTCCGGATAAAAAATATTAAATTAGTTCAAGTTTAAAGAAAGATTTTTGCTGTATATAATGGGTCTGACTTTGAGAACATTCTCTTTCCCTATTAGAATTAGCAGGCAGTCCTCTCTTATTAAAAATCATAGATTGCAATTTTGTATTATTTTAGTTAAATCTTTATGAAAAAAATCGATTATTGCAATGTTTTCGTTTTATTGCTATAGCAGGGATGTCAGAATCAAAAGCAAAATTGACCCATTCATCGCTGTCCTCTTACAGTGTTCCCTTCCACAACTCGGCCTGTGTTTATCGTGTGGTTTACTCAAACGTTTCACACAACTTAGAGCCAGCTTTCTTTTGAAATTATGTTCTCTGATTAAACCTGCACAGTCCTCCTTCCTTGATGTTCATCCTTTCCACTCTCCTCTTTAGTCTATCCTCCTTACTACATCAATGTTTTTGTTCACATTCCATTTTAGACTTCTCAATCTAAAAAAAAATTAATAAATTATATGTAAATGGAAGACGATTTCCCTGTCATTTGTATCAAATATTCCTACTCTTAAATGTCTACTGAGAACTGCCGTACTTCCTGTCTTCCTCCAATAAGCCAACTCTAACATGTTCCTCACTGCCTCTGTGAATATTAAAGAACACACAACAATTCCTATTAATCATATACATTTCTATTATCTCCCATTATACTTCAGAAACTTTATTGCTTATCATCCTCTATCATACACCTTAACATCCACTATCATGCACCTTAACATCCACTATCATACTTTATCGTACACCCTAACATTCTCTATCATACATTATTATACACTGTAACATCATCTAACATACCTTATCATACACCTTAATATCCACTCTCATACACCTTAACATCCTGTATCATACACCTTAACGTCCTCGATCATACACGTTAACAACCTCTACCATACACATTAGCATCCTTTATCATCCTCTATAATACACCTTAACATCCTCCATCATACACCTTTACATTTTCTCTCATACATCTCAACATCCACTATCATACACATTAACAATCTCTCTCAGACGCCATAATATCCTCATTAACCTAAGCATCCTTTATCATCCTCTATCATACACCTAAACATCCTTTATCATACACCTTAGCATCCTCTGTCATACACCTTAACATCCTCTATCATCCTCTATCATATACCATAACCTCCTCTATCATACACTTTAAATACCTCTTTTATCCTTAATCATCCTAATTCATTCATTTTAAAATCCTCTATCATTCACCTTAGCATCCCTTATCATCCTCTTGCATACACCTTAACATTCTCTACCATACACCTTAACATCTTCTATCATACACCTTGGCATCCTTTATCATCCTCCATCATACGCATTAACATTCTCTATCAGACACCTTAACATTCTATATCATACACCTAAACATCCTCTATCATACACCTTAAAATCATCCAGCATACATCTTTACATCCTCTATCATACACCTTAACATGCTATATCATACATCTTGACATACTCCCGCATACACCTTAATATCCTGTGTCATACACCTTTACATACTCTCTCATACACCTAGACATCCTCTTTCATACATCTCAACATCCTCTATCATACACTTAATCCTCTTTCATACATCTCAACATCCTCTATCATACACTTAATTAAACATCTACTATCATACACCTATCATCATTTATCATACACCTTAACTCCTCTATCATACACTTTAATATCGTCTACCATGCACCTTAACATCCTCTATCATCCATTATCATACAGCCTAACATCCTCCATAATATTTTATCATACACTCTAACATCGTCATTCATACATTATCATACACATTAACTTCCTTTAATATTGTATCATACACCTTAACATCCTCTATCATACTCTATCATACTTTATCATACACCTTAACTTTCTCTATCATCCTCTATCATTATCTATCATACTCCTTGATATCCTCTATCATACGCCGTAACATCATCTATCATCCTCTACCATACTATACACCTCAACATCTTTCTTTATCCTCTACCATACATCTTATCATCCTATAACATACACTTTAACATCCTCTTTCACCCTTTATCATACACCTTAACTTCTCTATCATACACCGTAATACACCTTACCATCCTCAATCATGCACCATACATCCTCTATCATACACCTTAACATCATCTATCATCCTATATCATACACCTTAATATCCTCTATCATATACTTTAACATCCTCTATCATCCTTTATCATGCACCTTAACATCGTCTATCATCCTCTACCATACACCCTAGCATCTTCTATCATACGCCGTAACACACTTTATCATACACCTTAACATGCTCTATTATCCTCTATCATACACCTTAATATCCTCTGTCACCCTCTATCATTCACCTTAACATCCTATATCATACTCTATTATACACCTTAACAACTTCCTTTATCCTCTATCATACAACATAACTTCCTCTATCATATACATTAACATCCTTTATTATACACGTTAACATCATATATCATACACCATATCATCCTCTATCAAACACCTTAACATTCTCTATCATCCTCTATCATACATCATAACCTCCTCTATCATACACGTTAACACAGTCTATCACCCTCTATCATACATCTAAACATCCTCTATCATACACCCTAAACATCCTACATCACACACTTTAACATCTTCTTTCATACATCTTAACATGTTGTATAATACACGTTGAAACCCTCAATTATGTTCTACATACATCTAAACATCCTCTATCATACACTTTAACATCCTCTACCATACAGCTTAACATACTTTATCATTGTCTATCATACACCTTAACATCCCTTATTCATCCTCTAATATAAAGCGTAACTTCCTTTATCATACGCCTTAGCATCCTCTATCATATATCTCAACATCCTCAACCATACACCTCAACATCATCTATTATACACCGTAACATCCAATATCATACACCTTAACATCCTCTACCATGCACCTTAACATCCTCTTTCATTCTCTATCTTGTACCTCAACATCCTCTATCATACACCCTAACATTTTCTATCATACAAATTATCATCCTCTATACACTTAAACATCCTCTATCATACATCTTAACATCCTTTATCGTACACCTTAACATCATATATCATACACCTTAACATCCTTATCATACATCTTATCATCCTCTATCATACCCCTTAACATCCTCTATGATACACCTTAACAACCTATATCATACACATTAACATTCTCTGTCATAAAACATAATAGTCTCTATCATACACTTTAACATCCTCCATAATACACCTTAACACCCTCTATCATACATCTTAATATCTTCTATCATCCTTTATCATACACCTTAACATCCTCTATCATACACCTCTATCATCCTCTATTATACACCTTAAAATCATCTATCATCCTTTACCATACACTTCAACATCCTCCATTATCCTCTACCATACACTTTAAAATCTTCTATCATACACCCTAACATCGTCTATCATACATCTTTATATCCTGTATCATACACCTTAACTTCCTGCATCATACACCTTATCTCCCTGTATAATACACCTTAACATCCTCTATCATCCTCTATCACACAACTTAACATCTTCTATCATACATCTTAACATCTTCTATCATACACCTTAACATCCTCTATCATCATTTATTATACACATGAACATCCTCTATCACCCTCTATCATTCAAACTAAGATCTTCTATCATACACCTTCACATACTTTATCATACACCTTAACGTCCTTTATCATCTTCTATGATACACCTTAACATCCTCCATCACCCTCTATCATCCTCTACCATACACCCTAACATCTTCCATTATCCTCCATCATACACCATAACTTTCTCTATCATACACCTTATAATCTTCCATTATACACCATAACATCATCTATCATACACCTTAACATCCTCTATCATACACTTTAACACCCTCTTTCCTCTTCTATCATACTTCTTAACACCCTCTACCATACACCATAAACCTTCTATCATCCTCTATCACACACCTTAACATCATCTATCATACATTTTAATATCATCTGTCACACACCTTACCATCCTCTATCATGTTCACTCCCACACCTTAATATCCTTTACCATCCTCTAATATAAACCTTAACATCCTCTATAATACACCTAACTATGCTCTATCATCCTTAACATCCTCTACCATACACTTAAACATCCTTTATCATACACCTTAACATTCTCTATCATACACCTTAACATCCTCTACCATATACTTATACATCCTCTTTCATACATCTTAACATCCTCTATCATACGCCTTAACTTCCTGTATTATACTCTTTAACATCTTGTATCATACATCTTAACATCATCTAGCATACACTTTAACATCTTCTAGCATCCTCTATTATACACCTGAGCATCCTTTATCATACACCTTAACATGCTCTATCATACACCTCAATATCCTCTATCATACACCTTAACATCTTCTATCATTCACTTTAACATCCTCTATCATACATCGTAACATCATCCTTTATCATACACATTATCATCATCTATCACCCTCTATTATTCACCCTAGCATCTTCTATCATACACCTTAACATACTTTATCATACACTTAAACATCCTCTATCATCCTCTATGATACACCTTTACACCTACCATTATCCTCTATCATAAACCCTACATCATCTATCTTATAACTTAACATCTTCTATCATACACTTAAACATCCTCTATCATCCTCTACCATATAACTTAACTTCATCTATCATACACCTGAACATTCTCTATCACTCAGATTTTCATCCTCTATCATACACCTTAACATCCTATATCAAACATCTTAACATCCTCTATCATACGCCTTAACATCTTCTATCATATACCTTAACATCCTCTATCATACATCTTAACATCGTCTGTCATCCTCTATCATACACCTTAACATTTTATGTAATTCCCCTTAATATCCTATATCAGGCAACTTAACATCCTTTATCAAACAGTATCATACACCTTAACATCCTTTATCATCCTCTATCATACACCTTAATATCCTGAATTATATGCCTTAACATCCTATATCACCCTCTTTAATACTCATTGACATCTTCCATTATTCTCTATCAAACACCTTAACTTCTCTACCATACACCTAAATATCTTCTATCACACACATTAACCTCCTCTATCATACACAGTAACATCCTCCATCATAGACCTTAATATCCTCTATCATACATCTTAACATCATCTATCATACATTTTAACATCCTCTATCATCCTCTCTCTATCTTACACCAAAATATCCTCTATCACATATCTGAACATCCTGTATCATATACGTTAACACGCATTTAACATCCTCTACATACATCTTAACATCCTCTATCAAGCTCTATCACACTCCTTAACATCCTTTATCACCCTTTAATAAAAACCTTATCATCCTCTATTATACACATAAACATCTTCTATCAACCTCTATCATTCACCTTAACATCCTCTATCATACACGTTAACATTCTCTATCATACACCTAAACATACCTCGAACATACACCTAAATATCATACACCGTAACATCCTTTATCATACACCTTAATATCATCTCATAAACCTTGACATTCTCTATCATACAGTTAAACATCCTCTGTCATAGCATTTTAACATCCACTAGCATACACCTTAAACTCCTCTATCATCCTCTATCATACACCTTAACATCCTCTATCATACATCTTACCATCCTCTTAGATACAACTTAACATTCTCTATATTACACCTTAATATCCGCAATCATACACCTTATCATACTCTATCATACACCTTAACATCCTCCATCATACACTTTAACGTCCTCTTTCATACATCTTAACATCCTATATCATACACCTTAAAATCCTCTATCATACACCTTAACATTCCCATTTCATACACCTTAACATCCTTTATCATCCTCTATCATACACCTTAACATCATCTATCATCCTCTATCATACACCTTAAAATCTTATATCATGCAACTAAATATCCTCTATCATACACCTTAACATCCTCTATCATACACTTTAACATCCTCTTTCATACATCTTAACATCCTACATCATACACCCTAAAATCCTCTATCATACACCTTAACATTCTCTATCATCCTCTATCATACACCTTAACATCCTCTATCATCCTCTATCATAAACTTTATCATCCTCTATCTTACATCTTACCATCCTCTTTCCTACACCTTAACGCCCTTTAGCATCCTCTATCATACACTTTCGCATCCACTTTCATCGTCTATCATGCACTTTTACTTAATCTATCATACACGTAAATATTCTCTAGCATACACTTGAACATCCTCTGTCATACATCTTAACATCCTCTATCATACTCCTTAAAATCCTCTATCGTCCATCTTAACTTCCTCTATCATACACCTTAACATCCTCTATTATACACCAACATCCTCTATCATACACCTTAACATCCTCTATCATCCTTTATCATACACCTTAACATTCTCTATCATGCACCCTAACATCCTCTATCATATACCATAACATCCTCTATCATATATCTTATCATGCTCTATCATACACCTTAACAGCCTCTATCATACATTTTAATAGCCTCGTTTTTTACATTCCGAGACAAGACCTCTGCCATGGCAGTCTTGTGGGAGAAGCTGAAGACACTGAGGTTATATTCTCCATCTTCAACCCCTCCTGAGAAGCTGAACTTCCTCGTCCTGATTTTTTTTTTACTTCTTCAGGTATAGAGGGAGTTACGAAGATCGTCCGCTGGCCGAGTGGTGGCCTTGTGGTCACATTCGGTGACTGGGGGCAGGGCAAACAACTGAAGGATTTTACGAGCATCAACGACGTGCCAGTTGAGCTGAACGACAACTTCTTTGACAACGCGATGTGGGGGGTCATCTCTCACACCGAAATCAAACATTTGGAGGACGATGAAATAGAAGAACCCTCTCCAGAAAAAAGAAGAAGTCGTAGTCCAGAGGAAACTGTTAAAACCCGACGGCAAAGTCACCTCCGCCGTGGTCGGTTTCCTCGGCGTACTTCCCAAAGAGGTCTTACTGGGATGGGTCACCATTCCAGGAAAAACATACACATCAAGACCAACTAGGTGCTACAATTGTCAGCGCTACAGCCACGCTGCGAAGAAGTGCTGAGCTCGGGAAGTCTACGCCACATGCAGGACGATCCCGGGCACTAGCACACCTCGTGTGAAACAAGAAGTGTGCAGCTTGTGGCGGCCCTCATTCCTCCTCCTACCGTGAATGTCCCAGGTGGAGGGAAGAGTGTAGAGTAGCCAATTTGCGATCCAAGGAAAAGCTTAGCCAAGGAGGCTCTCCTTGTAGTGAAAAAAGAAAAAAAGAAGATACAAGAACGCAACAAGACTGAAGAAAAGAAGAAACTAGAACCAACGAAGAGAAAATAAAGAAAAACAAGGAAGAACACCAAGAAACGGATATACTAACACTAAGTCTTACGGAATTTCTAAACCTACACGAATCACTACAAGAACTAAAAGACCAGGAACAAGAAAAGTGGGAATACAGAAAAAACAAAGAACAAAAGGAAGAGGTCAAAAGAACAAGACTACAGCTGTAATGACCGTTGAAGATGACGGCCAATAAAACCAACCAACCAACCAACATCCTCTATCGTCCTCTTTCATACACTTACATCTGTTCATTAGTTTTGCCTTTTCCATTCGTTACCACTTAACTAACTTTCTTTTGAAGTTCATGTATTCCCTTCTAAGTCATCACTTTTCACTTACATCTGACGTTCATATACCATATTTTTCGCCCTCATATAACCCAGCCAATCTCTTCACTATCAACAGTATGCACTTTTCTTGTTTATATTGCAATGTCTCGTTATATCATTTCACCTCTGCATCATCCTTATGATGCTGAGGGACACGGCATTGTTTTGATCCTGTCTGTCTGTCTGTGTGTTCCCCAAATAATTCTATAATGGGTTTGTGGATATGCACAAAACTTGGTAAATTAAATAAATATGTGACATGGTCCACATGCTAAACTTTTGGAACAAATCACGCCAAAAATTTTCAAATGTTATCACGGTAACGGGGCTTTTATCGGAGTTAAAGAAAACGACGACAGGAGGAAATCTTCAGCAGTGACTACATTAACTTACAGTAACAACAATATCAGTTCGATATTTACCCTGTCATGGTAACGGTACGAGGATAAGGTTTGCATCTGCTCGGATATTGTTTAATATTAGTTCCACTCTTTATCATCCCTCATTAATTTATCTTTATATATCTTACTATCTGCATTTATGTACATCAAACTCATTTTCATTCTTTCCAATACAGTGCCAACTTTTATATACAGTACTCTTTTTAAGCTATTTGATGATGTGTGTACCCTGAACCTGCGAATTACTAGTTTTCTTCCATCTGATAAAAACAAAATAATTAGTTACTCATTATGCAGCTTCCTTTGGTACATAAATCATTGTATAGTTCAGGCTTCTGTCCACCAAACTCTTAATCTAACAATTTTTATCCCATTCTTTATAAATCTCAATGTACATATATATGAATCGTCTACACATCGTTCCACAAATGCCCTAGTAAAATCAATAAGGTCTCATCACACATCCTATATTTTCACCACGTTATTTTTTATCCCTGAAACGTCATATTTAGCTCAAACAGCATCCACTTCCCTCACATTTTTGGGCAATTTAATCTATACGATAACTATTTCTTTACTTCTCACAGTGCAGCTCTGTATTTATTTATATCATCCGAAAGCCTCCGTCTATTAACATTTATTTTTTTTATTGTGCAACTCTTCAAGGACTCACATCTGTATTCTTACCCAACTGATTTTTTCCCCCAATTTGAGATGGCTATTTGTTTTTACTGTCATAACTCAAAGGGAATTATTTGGAGCATGGTAAAATTTCGTTTGTTTCTGTTAAGGCCTCGTTCACTACCACAAGATAGCGAAATCATACCTAAAGTGCATTAAGTAAAGTTATCCTATGTCATGTTTGGTTAGGTTTTGTAGATAACCATTCATATGGATTTTATGATATACATCATCGGTTATGTCCAGTGAAAAGTTTCCACAAAAAAGAAAGATAAATATATTAAAGTTATAGTTAATCGGTAAATATTCTTATTTAGAGTGATATATATATATATATATATATATATATATATATATATATATATATATATATATATATATATATATATATATATATATATATATATATATATATATATATATATATATATACACTTCATTTTTAGTAAATATAACACGCACACTTGAACATACAATCAACAACCTCACCAGCCAGGACTCGAACCCTCGACCTACTGTGTGTGACCAGGGAACTTTACAGCCCAAACCACAAGGACACTAAAAGCAATCCTAGACTAAGCCTGTTCATCGAGCTGATGGCACCGTGAACCTCAATGGGGATTGCCCGTGCCACTTATGTGGTGGGAATAGCATTTACCGAATCCAGTATATATATATATATATATATATATATATATATATATATATATATATATATATATATATATATATATATATATATATATATACTTCATTTTTAGTCCATATAACACACGAACTTTGAACATATAATCAACAACCTCACCAGCCAGGACTCGAACCCTCGACCTATTGAGTGGGACCAGGGAACGTTACCGACCATGCCACAAGGACACTAAAAGCACTTCTACAGTAGACTATGTTATATTTCACACAAAGCCTGTTCATCGAGCTGATGGCGCAGTGAACCTCCCAATGGGAACTGGCCGTGCCGCTTATGTGGATGTCAGTAGCATTTTACCGAATCCAGCTGGTATGAAACACGAGGTACCATATATACTTCATTTTTAGTCCATATAACACGCGGACTTTGATCATATAATCAACAACCTCACCAGCCAGGACTTGAACCCTCGACCTATTGCGTGGGACCAGGGAACGTTACCGACCATGCCACAAGGACATTAAAAGCAGTCCTAGACTCTGTTATATTTCACACAAAGACCCTAGCACTGGTCCTCATTGCTCATCCCAACTCTCAACTATGGTTCCATGGAGATTTCAGCACACGACAACAGCCACGGCCCTGTAAACCGCGTTGGGTATTGGGCTAAACAGAGTGTCTCTGTGTGTGCTAGTGTATGCCTAACTCTACAATTTCAAGTGCACGAAATTGTTGATATTCAAATCCTCAACAAACTCAGATACTAAAAAAAAAAGTCGTTAAAAAGAGTGAATGTCTGTGCACTACCAGAACACACTAATGATATCACTGTTGTGCAACTCAGCCTGGGATTCAGTGTCAGCTAAGCAGGACTTTCACTATATATGACAAGATGGCTGCAGCTAATTAAGGTTCCAAATACTACCTAACCAGCCTCAGTTAGGTAAGGTTGTCGCACCTGAACTGACAGGATGTGCCAGCGTGAGAGAGCCGAAGCATGAGCCACGAGTAAAGGGGGTTTTAGGTACCCAGTAGATGTATAGATGGCACAGTACTTAAATGGCACTGGATGAACAATCGGGATAAGTGTAGGGCAAATTTATGTATGAACCTAAATGTTTCCCATACAGGAAAGTACACATGATAGAGAGTGGTTAATGGATAAATCCTCGTCTCTGAATTACAATGGCTATGGATGCCAAATCTAAAAGTCAAGAAGACAAGAAGGAAGACCTTAAGTCGCCACAGACAAAACTTACCAAAAGAGGAGAAAATGGGTACAGAAAATTAGCCAGGATGAAGTCGGTGGAGTAGACGAAACCTTGGGGAAATCAATGTACAATATCATGAGAGTTACAGGCTTCTGTTCAACATCACACTGTTTCAAGGGATTGAAAAAGAACTTTCACCTGTGCAACTGATAGAAAAGAGAGTTGCAATAGCAAGATACTGTACCACAAAAGGCTGGAAATCCTACAATCACAACAGAACACTTACTATGTGAAAAGCCAGGTTCAGGAGAGACTCACAGACAAGCAATATCGATGAAACTGGATGAGAGAATAAAATAATAAGCAAAGATTCTCAGTGATAGAAGAATTTTTTTTTCCTGAGAGCAGGGGATGTTGTGGCAGGAAATATGATACACCAGCCTGTGTACTTGGCAGCACAATACAACCAAGATGTGATGTCTATTGAGCAACAACATCTAGAAGTAGTTGGGAATTTGCACAAATCTGGGAGAGTGTTCTCTGCATTGGCCATCGACCAAGCCCATGATCAAAGCAATGCAGTTATCAGAGGTGACGGGTAGCAATTGACTTGACAGAGAAGCGAGAGCACTTAGGCGGTGGATGGTTGCAGTTTCTGAAGTGAATCGTCCAGCTGCTGGGTGCAACGCAGTGTCAGGTGCAAAGATGCAACAGCCACCAACAGACCTCAAGTGCTCAAAGTTCTTCTTTGAGAAAGTGGAAAACTTGCTAAAATAATTAGCACACACCACTAGAGAGGTAAAGAGAAGCTCCATTCATCCATGGAAGGGCTAAAAAAGAACGATAATGTAACTTTCTTCAAGCATGAACAAATCACCATTAGTTCCACAGAGAAGGTGCTGAAGGACGACTGTCAGCTGTTTTCACGACTATTCATCTTATGTCAGACCAGGCAGTGCGCCTTGCAAAAGTTCTTCAAGCATGAGAACAGTCTGCTCCTGGCCCCCTTAGTAACAATAGTCAACTTCATACTTGCCATAAATCATAGCTAGCTGAAATACATGAAACAAAAGTGACTAAGCCAGACACAGAACCAAAGATAGCTGGCTCAAAGACTTTCAATGATTATACCAGTGAAGATGTTCTTCCCCCAAAGTGAATTCTACATGGTGTTTGATGTGTACCAGAGGTCGAGTCTAAGGAATGAGACAAAGTCCAAACGAGGCAAGGGGATCAGAATAAGGTTGACAGAAGCCAGTAAACCTCCGACAAATTGGAGAGGCTTCCTGCGAGATGACAACAAAAAAGACTAAACTGATCCATTTTCTTGCAGACAAAATGTATGAAGCACGTACAATAAGCACTCTCATTACAATACAGGGACAAGGCGTCATTAGCAACCGGAATACGTCTCTAGCTGATCTGACTCGACACTCGAAGTCCTGCTGACCGGAGATGATGGAACAGGAGGGAGAAATGTAGCAGATATACTGGATAGACCTTCCATCGACCGCGACAAGTTACCAGGAATTGACCAAGTACGTCTGTAAATGTTTCCGCTCTCGTTTTCCTTGCACTGCTGTGTGGTTCCTTATACCAGAGGCAGTAAGAATGAGAACGATATTCAGTTATTTTAAAGCTGTAAACAAGACAATCGTGTTGAACTTTAGGAGTGGAAGATTGAACTACAAGCAATTGTTCATGAATAAATACCCCATTTTTTTGACGATATAAGATATCTGAGTGTTTATACTAGTAAAATCAGTTTCAGCTTGTTTGAAAACACCAGGATTACAATACTGACCAAAATCATGCATTTAAATATAATAAGCAATAAGTTTTGGTAGGTCAAGTTGGCGGCCATCTTTAAAAAAGAAGTATTTGTCGAAGAGATAACTTTTTCTTTGTTATAACTCATTGGAAATTAATTAGTAAATAGTATAATTTGCTATGTTTCATATAAGGTGTCCTTACTATCATAAGATAGCAAAATTATACCTAAAATAGACTAGGCAAGGGTATACTGTGTCAGGTTAGGCTAGGTTAAATTAGGTTAGGTTTTATATGAAAATTTTCATGTATTGGACTTTTTATGTTCTACATGGTCGTTTAAGTCCTGTCAAATGTTTCTCAAAAAGATAAACACAAAGAAGTTATCGCTAATCGCCAAAAAAACCTATTTGGTATAACATATATTTACATTAAATATAATGAAAAGTAAAATATATATATTTCTTCTAAATAGGAGTAATCGCTGATTAAGCCTTAAATAACCATCTGACAGCTTGCCAACTGTGGATAACTTTTGTTATTATTGCTATAACTTAATGAAAATTGATTCGTATATGGTAGAATTTGCTCCGTTTTATTTGAGCCTTCAGCTACCATAACAATATCGCCAGATTACACCTAAATTAGGATAGGTAACTCTTCCTATTTAACCATTAATTTATGTGTATTATTATTATCTTGCTACAAGATTTTCTATAGGTAGTCTAAAGTTAAAACAAATGTATAGAATATCGCGAATTAGCAATTATCCCTATTTAGTATAACATATAAATACACTAAACGAGGAAAATTACCGATTACCGAAAACTTTCATGAATTTTTCTCTTTTACAAACTTGAGACCTGCCATGAACGATCATATAGATCAACAAAATACCTGTACATATGAAGGAATTGCTTCATACAACACTTAACCTAACCTACTTAAGGTAAAATTTAGCGATCTTATGATGGTGAGCTACTTCGTCTTCGAGCTTAATCTACGATTATCTCTGTGTAGCGTAATATATATATATATATATATATATATATATATATATATATATATATATATATATATATATATATATATATATATATATATATATATATATATATATATATATATATATATATATATATATATATATATATATATATATATATATATATATATTTCATGTAAATCCACAATATATATGTGTGTGTGTGTGTGTGTGTGTGTGTGTGTTACGCTAAACAGGGATAATTGCCGATTAGCGATAACTTCTATGTATTTATTTTGGGGGAAACTTCTGAGTGGTCATAAACGATCATGTCGATCATAAAAATACCTAAAATTACCTACTTTAGGTATAATTTGTTCTATTATGATAGTAAACGACGCCTGAATTGAAACAAAAGACGCTGCCATTTACTAATTAATTTTCATTGAGTTATAGCAATAAAAAAAAAAGGTTATCCCTATTCAGCAAAAACTTCAGTTGCATTTTAAGGCTTAGTCGGCAATGATCCCATTTACATCTCAGCTGGGACGCATAACTAACTTAAAACATGATACTCGCCCGCAACCGGAGAAACACCTTATTAGGGTGGACACTTGTCGACTTATTTTCATAATTTTCCAATCTCAGTATTTATCTACTATTTTTCTTTTCGTTTGTTTTTTAAGTGTTAATGGCATGACCTGTACAATGTTTTAAAAGTACTGTTTAGTGCATCACAGAAGGTGCACACAATAGATAATTGATTTCTACCTGGTACTGTATATATTAGTCAAGCATTAAACACGTAAGTATTAGATTGTCAATAATTTCAGGAGTTAGTTTTGTTTATAACGCTTAAAACAACGTCAACATGGGTGTCACTTTTGTATTACTTCTGAATGCATAAGATTTAATACTTAGGTTTATATTTGGAAGTTGTGAACTATAAAGATTGTTTTGTTATTATAGTAATGTTGTGATGCTGTAAGGTTGTAAGCTTCATTTACTACATCAACCATCTATCAACCCCTTCACCACGGGGATGCCACTTTTAATATTCGATTTGGTTAACGCCAGACGATTTTATTCAGTACATAGATGATCCCCGTACACAAGGGGTTAAAGATAAACCTAGCGGTACACGGCATCGCCACAACTATGTTAACTTGAAGTTTCTACATATTAATGCATGTGTACGAAATTAGTAACACTATTCAACAACAACTAAAAATCCAGGCAGACATCTCTCTTATGAAATTTTTTTTACAATTTCCAGGCTGTTTTCCGCGAATGTCAGTGTGTTTCTTACTATATAAATTTCATCTTTTGAATATGCGATTTTGTTTTAATTTACAATTCTTCAATTTACGCCTTTTCTTACTGTATATATATATATATATATATATATATATATATATATATATATATATATATATATATATATATATATATATATATTGCTATGTGTTGCTTAACACTAGATAAATTTGAAATTCCCAATTACAAAAAAATTCTAATTGCACGTTAAACGATCTTCGAAGTATCGTGTGTGTGTGTGTGTGTGTGTGTGTGTGTGCTACCCTAAATTTGGCTTTATGATAATAGACGAGACTTTAAATGAAACAGAGCCAATTATGCATTAGACCAATTAGTTTCATTAAGTTATAACAATATAAACAAAATGTTATCCCTAGTCTATAACTGCCTTAGTTGCTTTTTAGACTTAATCAGTGATTATCTCTATTTAGCGTAACAGACACACACACACACACACACACATTTATATATATATATATATAAATATATATATATATATATATATATATATATATATATATATATATATATATATATATATATATATATATATATATATATATATATATATATATATATATATATATGCTGATAACCACAAGGAAAGAAGAAAACACGAAGTTCCCAAGCGCTTTCGTGTAATTCACATCTTCCGGGGTGAGTACAGACTAAAGAGAAATACAAATCAAGGTGTATATATACAGAGGAGGGTGAGACCAGGTCCACAATGGTCAGGTATTAGGTAATGACCCTACTAATCTTTAAATAGCACAGCAACGGTTGGTAGTCAGGTCAGAGAGTAAGGTGACCCAACCTTCTCACCTGGTTACAAATCTTCTTAATTACAAAATTGTCCAGTTTGTACATGCCATTACTCAAATTCATGTTGAATGCTTCGGTATGTCTAATTAGACTAGATTCTATGATGTTCCTACTATCAACTGAATTACATGGTAATATTGAGGAGGCATTATCCCAGTCAATGCAATGCTTGTTATCCCTCAAATGAACAAACAGAGCATTGGATTCCTGGCCTGTCCTAACACTGTATTTGTGTTGTTTAATTCTTGTTACAAGATCTTTACCTGTCTGGCCTAAGTGAAACAAATTACATTCCTTGCAAGGAACTTTATAAATGCACCAATTGTGTTGTTGGGGAAGTTCTTGATTAACATTTGTTTAACAGTGCATGAGTTTTTAAATGCCACATTGACGTTCCAGGTTTTTAGTTGTGAAGGAATGTGTGAGAAATTTTTGTGAAATGGTAATATTAAGATATTCTTATGGTCATGGGTGGGCTTGGGATCAGTTCTATAAAAAGTTTTCTTAGTAATGTTTAGGCATTTGTCTATGAAAGATCTAGGGTATTTAAAGTTTGAGCCAATATTATAGATATATTTATATTCCTCATCAATGAATTCCGGACTGCAAATTAAACAACACAAATACAGTGAGTAATTTGAGTAATGGCATGTACAAACTAGACAATTTTGTAATTAAGAAGATTTGTAACCAGGTGAGAAGGTTGGGTCACCTTACTCTCTGACCTGACTACCAACCGTTGCTGTGCTATTTAAAGATTAGTAGGGTCATTACCTAATACCTGACCATTGTGGACCTGGTCTCACCCTCCTCTGTATATATACACCTTGTTTTGTACGTCTCTTTAGTCTGTACTCACCCCTGAAGATGTGAATAGCACGAAAGCGCTTGGGAACTTCGTGTTTTCTTCTTTCCTTGTGGTTATCAGCATATACCTAGATCACGCGCACCTACAGTGATTTATATATATATATATATATATATATATATATATATATATATATATATATATATATATATATATATATATGTATATATATATATATATATATATATATATATATATATATATATATATATATATATATATATATATATATATATATATATATATATATATATATATATATATATATATATATATATATAACAAAAATGAGGCAAGTATTGAAAGGTATTTACATGTAAAAACTGATGTTTACACGTTTACAAAATATGATCATAAATATGAAGTGACATACTTATATCCCACACAAATAATTGTGTGAAAGGTCATAACAATATACCTAAACATGTTTACTTTTCATCTCAACGCCTTGAATGTTAACTGGCCGAACCATAAATGCCTTAATAAAGAAGTAGGTACAGTACACTCCTACTCTGACATCTCAGGTAAACATAATTCGTCAACAGTGTGAACCTGGGAGCCCAACCACCTTCAACACTGCGTACACTTGTTCTCTCCGTGTCCGTTCCATGTTGTTTCCTGTGTACTCATAGCAGCTCTGTCTTTGGCGAAAATGCATGATCAACAGTTATTAAATAGTAAGTAGGAATGAAACACGTTTAAATGATTGGGTAATTTAGAGGAGAATGTTATCGTTTAGCTGCTATGCACAATGTTGTCTAGACTGTAAACAGCATTAGCATGACATCAACTGTACACTGGGCTCAAGATGAGAGCTCCACCTTCAGACAACAAGCAGGCAAGGTGGTCACCACGACACACACTCTACGTGCCAAACAATAGAAGCAGAATGATTAACATTTATTACAGCAGCCTTTACAAGAAGGGAAAGGTTCGAAAAAATTTTGCAGCGTCGTTAGAAAAAAGAATAAATATTAATTGAGGTTAAATAGCCATTCGCTAAAGTTGAGAAGCAACAGGAAAGTCACACGAAACGGACACAGTTGCACGTGGAGGGGACGACCCACTCTCCCAGCGAAGAAGGACAACACTGTACCTAAACACTCTACAATGGGATACTGCACTTCTCTTTACAATGTTCCTGTAGACTCCTTACACTGGGATATACTGTACAAGTTACCCAAGCCTTCTTGTATATGAATGCTGTAGAAGCCATGAAAAACATCCCACAGACCTATCAATGATTTTGTGCAGGATGCCTGAGACCCTCTGTGACCCATTACCCAACTATAAATCTTACATAAACCTTCAACCTTACCAACATTAAGTTCAGTAAGCCCCGATAATACTCACTGGTACAAAAAGTGTTTGCTGTGTTTATTAATTGGTTCATCTTTTATCCATTAAAGGGTATTTTCACTTTCCCATTACATATCAACTTTCCATATAATTGCAAAATAAGAAAAGCAGTAACTTAATATGTGTGGAAAGCTATTGCATGTAACATAGCTGACTCATATAAGGTGAAGAGTGAAGTATTTAAGGAAAGCTCAGTCTTAAACTATACCCAGTGCATTTTGCAGCAAAATATATTATTTATGTCATGTCTTCTACAGAACTTAGCAGAACGGCTTCTTTTCTGGCACAAAGTAGCGCTCATCCAAGTATTGTTCAAGCAGAAGTAAGCGTATATTAAATTGATATTATAGCAAACGGATCAGCCACTGTAACTCCGCAGTGCTTCACCAACACGCTTATATTACAATTAAATGTTTGAGTCAACAGCAAAAACAGCCATCCCTCTGCTGTGCCAACACAGAGAAAACCCACCATATGCTCTTGCAGCTGTGGAGATACTCTAAGGATAAATATGCTTCAGTAGAGGGAGTGGCTGTCCGTCTGCTGACGTTATGTAATGTAGGAGTCTTACAAGAGAAACACCAAAGGTCTTTCAAATAACATGATGTATTTGAAGGTCAACAACAATTTGTATTGTTTACATGCCATGAACAAATATAATGAAATGGAATGTACAGTGACATAGACATTGTCCTCAGAAGCAAGAAAGACACATGCAGGGAGAACACAGACTGTGCTTGACACTGAAGTAATGGGCAGTGGAGCTCCGAGGTGACATCCAGCAATACTGGCGCCAAGGCCCGTTGTGCATGGTACCTACGGGGCGCGTGATGTACAGTGTTGGGCAGCAGCCGGGGCCCACACGCCCTCCTGCACTCTTCCTCACGCTGTACACCACCTACCCTCTTCTAACTACAATGAGTATAGCAGCTCAACGACCCGCTTAGTTACGGTATCCTCTGGGGAACCTCTTAGTTCCAACTTGTCAGGTTACACTGACTAACACACAATTTGGTAAGAAGAGAGTATAACAGCCCCCGCAAGAGCCTCTCAGACTCTGACACGCTGCCACCTCGAACTGGACCCTCCGTGGTGGCAGCGTGGGATCCACATCCGCCGTGGTGCACTGAATCAGCGCTCTAGTCCGCATTGAACATATTGAGCTTTGTTGTGCACAATGGCGGATGAGACTTATAATATATTGGGATGAGTACACCAGTAACACCGTTGAACACAGTAACAGGATTAAAAGGATTCCCATAGTCCATGCGTCTTAAACCTTTCCCTCAGGAAATTATACATTCATTATCCCCCTACATCCTCCATGGGAAGATATCTTTTAAAGTATGATGACCTAGATATGAAGTCCAAAATAAGCATGGATGGTGTCATGGGAAGATGCCTCCTTAGAGCATGGGGACGCAAGTGGTGGGAGTTCCTTTTAGGGAGAATGATATAGGCAATCAACTTCTGTTGAGATTAACTGGCAGTTCTTGAACCAATGAATGAGGTTCGATTTGGTTTAAAACTAATGAATTTGATATCCTGAATAGTAAATCTTTAAATTTAAATCTACTTATCTCTCAAACGTAATAATTTAAGTAATAAACAACGTCTGTCATCACAAGGGGGAAAATCATTAGGAATTCAATCTTCAATAAAGTTTTATCAAATGTTTTAACGAATTGTTCGGCTAAGTACGGACATAAGGCACAATAACTGAGGGAGGAGAGCAAGGTAAAGTGTGGCGAGCATATTTGCGGTCACTTGCAGCGTCGCCCGCCCTACGCCCCACAACCTGGCCAACTGGGGTTATTTTGGAAGAAACTGGAGATGGGACAAAAAATATTGTCGCGAGGTGCCAATATAATGCTCCACTCGCTACAGGGTAAGATATTTCTCTGTGATTTATATGTCATCAAATTACAGGCCACGGGAAGTAGTTCCAAATATCCTCAGGGAAGGATGACACTGAACCAGTTTTGTGTTACAACACACTTAACCTAGTCAACTTGAGGTACTTATCTTAGGATACTTCGTATTTATAATAGTTAAGTGCACTAGACTTGCCCCCTATCGTTATCACATAATGTTAGATGTGCAGATTTCTATTGTCATCTTGTAATCATATTTGATTTTCATTAGTGTATTGCTTGTTTAGTGGGACAGTTCTAGCATATGTAAGAGGTCTGGAGAGAAACACCGACCAACAGCTCAACACGAGAACCACAACACAGAACAACACTTACTTCCGGTACCGTCTCTGTATATCATACTTGCCTCTGTGTGTCTGACTCGTGATAGGTGAGCTTCCTAGATCCTCTAACAACTTTCGTGAGCGTGTTGGCATGTCTGGGAGTAAGGGCATTGCTGGTGTGAAGTCACTCATGCTATCACTCAAGCTGTCGGCCGTGAGAGGAGAAAAATCAGAGAGACGTTCATAGAGGGCTCCCGTGAACTCATCACTCTGAAAGGTGGAGGCAAGGCGAGCCATAGATCTGTCTTCTTCCGTCATGGGATAGTGTGAAGGAGATGGACCACGGGAACCATAGTAATGACGAGGAGAGGTTCGAGCCCCAGGGGAACTGCCGTATCGATTAGGAGGCGACCCTCCTGCCTTGTAGGGGGAGTAGCCACTGTAATAACCAGAGGAAGGGTCACGGGCGTCCCGGAGGATTTCGTCGATAGACCGTAAGACACTGGTGGTAGAGTCACGCGCGGATTGGGGCGGACTTTGATCATAAGGCCCGTAAGCTCTGGGATCTGAATAACCCAACTCGGCACTTTCCCTCAACCTCGCAAGGCGAAGCAATTCTTCATGGAGTCGCGAGTTCTCTTCTATTTGTTGCCTGCGGCGCGAGATTTCAGCTTTAATTTTTTGTTTCTTTTCTTCTCGTGATAAGAGATCATCTTCATCATCAGAGGCATATGGTGAAGGATGCCAAGATCGAGGTTTGCGAGATTTTCTGGCGGGCTTTTGTCGAGAAGAGCCAAAGATACCAGAATCGTTAAGTGTGCCACCTGGCGTAGAACTGCGACCCCAGAAGTCTGTAGCCAACCCACTCTCCGAACTGCGTCGCCCCGTGTTCCTGGGAATAAAATCACTGTATTATAATCAACATAAGAATGTCCTTGAGCGATTGTATGCATGAGTTGTGTAGGAAGGGATATAGTTTGTTTGATTAAAGAGTTAGGTGAAAATTGTGAAAATATATTACCGGTAGTGATATTTTGCTTATAATGTATATTCACGTGTAGCTACTGTGTGTATAATTGAATATTCAGTATGATGTGAATTTTATGTAATTTACAGCAACTTATAGCTGATATGTGAGGTTTTAGTGAAGAACACGTGGTGTAACTTGGTTGTGTTGGAGATTATTACTGGAGACCGTAAACACAGTCCAGCACTATTTTTGATAGATGAATGAGGATGATTTTAACTGATATTATTTTTATGAACAGTGACATAAGTTATGATTATTGATTTTGTCTCATTTTATTGCTCTACAATAAGTCCTCATCCAAAATATACAAAATCACTTAATCTAAGTAACATTTGGAAACATGTAATGAATTACATTCTAAGTCAAGTTTTTTCTACAGATTCCAAATATTTTGAAGACAAGCTTTAGTGGAATATCGTATGTACACCCATTAAAAAAGTATTCGGCACCCTTACCGCGTGATACAATATGACACGGGTGCCTAATAATATTTTAGTGGGTGGACATTATTCACACATGCAGCCTTATGGGTAATTTTAAACTGCATTCACCAAAATGATTTTCTGAAAAAGGCATACAAAAAATTATTATGCATTCTATTTTCTTAAAGAATCACTCAAATAATAAGAAGCCTTTATTTATTGTGAAACTGAAATGCAACCAAACTAATTAGGCCTAAATAAGTGCAGCTAATACGTGCCTCGTGAAGATGTAAGGAACAAAGAATTACTGCAGCAACACAGTGTAGATCTACACTTGTTTCTAATCTGTCTTGTTCTATACTTTCACACCAAGTTACAGTGTTTATGCATGAATGCAACCTACCTTATGACCCATTGGCAGTAGGTCCCAGTGTCTTGAAACTCACTCCTCTCTTAATTCGTTTTGCATTAATCAGTAGAAGATACAAGTGAGAGGATCCCATGTGTAATATGTATGTGTGAAAAACATCTGCAACATTTAGGTCATTCATAATAGTCAACAACAACTAAAAATGATCCTTAGATATTAAAATATTTTATAGCATTATTGTTATTGTTTTGTTGAATCAGTACGTTGTGTTTCCAAACCTCCTTTATGTCTCAGATTTTATGTAATCGTTTCTTCTCCTTGTGCTCGATGAAGACCTTCTATAAGACCGCAATTTACTATTTATCCTTCATGTTTTAACATTTATAAGCCCTGTGAGTGTAATTTATCCTACTCATGCTATCTAGTGATAAATAAAACTCACCTTAAATTATCTGCCTACCTTGTACTGCAGGATGATGATCTACATGTTTGTAAGATAATTAACCCACCTGCTTGGTACAGTTATAGTAGGTCCGGTAGAACGGAACTAGACAATGATGGTTACCTTTAGTGTTGCTTCTGTCCAGCACAGGTAATTTAAGATAACCTATTTGTTCACTCCAAGAATTATGACTTATCTACCAAGAAAAACAGATATCTTATGATCTACCTGTCCAGTATAGTAGGCTTATTATGACCTACCTGTCCAGTATAGTTGATATATTATGACTTACCTGTCCAGTATAGTTGATATATTATGACCTACCTACCCAGTATAGTTGATATATTATGACCTACCTGTCCAGTATAGTTGATATTTTATGACCTACCTGTCCAGTATAGTTGATATATTGTGACCTACCTGTCCAGTATAGTTGATATATTATGACCTACCTACCCAGTATAGGTGATATATTATGACTTACCTGTCCAGTATAGTTGATATATTATGACCTACCTGTCCAGTATAGTAGATATATTATGACCTACCTGTCCAGTATAGTAGATATATTATGACCTACCTGTCCAGTATAGTAGATATATTATGACTTACCTGTCCAGTATAGTTGATATATTATGACCTACCTGTCCAGGATAGTTGATATATTATGACCTATCTGTCCAGGATAGTTGATATATTATGACCTACCTGTCCAGTATAGTTGATATATTATGACCTACCTGTCCAGTATAGTTGATATATTATGACCTACCTGTCGAGTATAGTTGATATATTATGACCTACCTGTCCAGTATAGTTGATATATTATGACCTACCTGTCCAGTATAGTTGATATATTATGACCTACCTGCCCAGTATAGTTGATATATTATGACCTACCTGTCCAGTATAGTTGATATATTATGACCTACCTGCCCAGTATAGTTGATATATTATGACCTACCTGTCGAGTATAGTTGATATTTTATGACCTACCTGTCCAGTATAGTTGATATATTATGACCTACCTGTCGAGTATAGTTGATATTTTATGACCTACCTGTCCAGTATAGTTGATATATTATGACCTACCTGTCGAGTATAGTTGATATCTTATGACCTACCTGTCCAGTATAGTTGATATATTATGACCTACCTGTCGAGTATAGTTGATATTTTATGACCTACCTGCCCATGCCCAAGAGCCGGGCTGCCAGAAGGTCATCATCGTCCATGCAGTTGATAGCGGTGTCTCGGAGGGCCACGCCGTACAGGGACTGAGGGGAGGGAGGGAGGGGAACGCGCCCAGATTAAAATGGGGTAGGGGGCCATATTAACAAGTGGTAAGGGAAGATGAAGGTCACAAGTGGGTAGGAGAGAGATGCACACGGGACTGAGGCCACACTATCCTATGGCTAGATTAACAAAGGCTAGATAGCAAATACAACAAAGGAGTGGGCATGGATGTAAAGTGTGGATGATGGGGGGCGAAATAAAAGCTTCGGGTCAAGGTGAGAGACGGATGTGAATCAAGACTCATTACACAGTTGCCAGATTAACAAGATCACTAAAGGCCACGATGATGAACGACCTGCGTAGCACACCGCAGGAGGAAACAGTCACTGGGACAGATTATTAACGTATACGAAGTTAACAAAGGAGGAGGGGCGAGGGAGCAAAGCAGAGGGATTATATCAACAACGAGGAGAGGCCAGATTAACAAGGATTATGAGGCCAGATTATCAAGGATTAAGAGGCCAGATTAACAAGGATTAAGTGGCCAGATTAACAAGGATGAAGAGGCCAGATTAGCAAGGATTATGAGGCTAGATTAACAAGGATTAAGAGGCCGGATTAACAAGGATAAAGAGGCCAGATTAACAAGGATTAAGAGACCAGATTAACAAGGGGTATGAATCCAGATGAACAAGAATTAAGAAGCCAGATTAACAAGGATTATGAAGTCAGATGAAAAAGGATTAAGAGGCCAGATTAAAAAGGAATATAAGGCCACATTAACAAGGACTAAGAGGCCAGTTTAACAAGGATTAAGAGGCCAGATTTACAAGGAGTATGAGGCCAGATTTACAAGGAGTATGAAGAACTAGAATAACATGAGGTAACGTGGGGTGGGAGGTTACTAAACTAACTTGAGGTTTGATCCATTTTAACTTTGGATTAGAGAAAGATTAAAAAAGAGGGATTATAATGATATAACGTTGAGATATATAAATACAATTAGGATATATAAACAGGCTAAGTCGATATCAAGAGCTATAGGTTATATCATTAAAAGACCATGGTAGGGCAAGGGTTAATTTAAGTTAAAATGATATATTTACAGTGGTCTGGTTTATACTGATATATGGAATCGGATATATAACAACACAGAGAATCTAGTCATGAGGGGAAGAGTGGAGATTAAATGGGTGTTAACAGACACATTAACACGAGGTAGGGGACACATTAACTCTAGGTAACGGAAACATTAACACGAGGTAGGGGACACATTAACACGAGGTAGGGGACACATTAACACGAGGTAGGGGACACATTAACACGAGGTAGGGGACATATTAACACTAGGTAGCGGACACATTAACACGAGGTAGGGGACACATTAACACGAGGTAGGGGACAGATTAACACGAGGTAGGGGACACATTAACACGAGGTAGGGGACATATTAACACGAGGTAGGGGACACATTACCACTAGGTAGGGGACACATTAACACGAGTTAGGGAACACATTGACACTAGGTAGGGGACACAATGACACGCATTAGGCGACACATTAACCCTAGGTAGGGAACACATTAAGACTAGGTAGGGGACACATTAACACGAGGTAGGGAACACATTAACACGAGGTAGAGGACACATTAACGCTAGGTAGGGAACACATTAACACCTAGGTAGAGAACACATTAACACTAGGTAGGGGACACATTAACACGAGGTGGGGACACATTAACACGGGTAGGGGACACATTAGCTGGAGGTAGGAACACATTAACACGAAATAGGGGACATAGTAACACGAGTTAGGGACACATTAACACAGGTAGGGACATTAACACGTGGGACACATTAACAGGAGATAGGGACACATTAACACGAGGTAGGGGAACACATTAACACGAGGTAGGGGACATTAACACGAGGGGGACATATTAACACTAGGTAGCGGACACATTAACACGAGATAGGGGACACATTAACACGAGGTGGGGACACATTAACACGAGGTAGGGGACATTAACACGATAGGGGACATATTAACACTGGTAGACACATTACACAGGTGGGGACACATTAACACCAGGTAGGGACACATTAACACAGTGGGGACACATTAACACGAAGGGTGGGGACACATTAACACGAGAGAGTTGACACATTAACACAAGGGTAGGGGACATATTAACACTAGGTAGGACACATTAACACGAGGTGGGGACACATTAACACGAGGTGGGGACACATTAACACGAGGTAGGGGACACATTAACACGAGGTGGGGACACATTAACACGAGGTAGGGGACATATTAACACTAGGTAGCGGACACATTTACACACACATTAACACGAGGGTGGGACACATTAACACGAGGTAGGGGACGAGGTGGGGACACATTACACTTAGGAGGAACACATAACACGAGGTGGGCACATTAACACGAGGTAGGGGACACATTAACACGAGGTGGGGACGAGGGGACACATTAACACAAGGTAGGGGACACATTAACACGAGGTGGGGACATTATCACAAGGGGGACACATTAACACTAGGTAGCGGACACATTAAACCGAGGTGGGGACACATTAACACTACCAACGGGACACATTAACACGAGGTAGGGGACACATTAACACGTGGTAGGGGACACATTAACACGAGGTAGGGAACTAGTTAATACAGTAGGTAGGGGACACATTAACACGAGGTGGGGACACATTAACCCTAGGTAGGGAACATATTAACATTAGGTACACATTAACACGAGGTGGGAACACATTAACACGTGTGGGGACACATTATCACAAGGTAGGGGACACATTAACAAGGTAGCGGACACACATTAAACCGAGGTGGGTGACACATTAACACTACCAACGGGACACATTAACACGAGGTAGGGGGTGGTAGGGGAACATTAACATTAGGGAACACATTAACACGAGGTAGGGGACACATTAACCCTAGGTAGGGAACATATTAACACGACGTAGGGGACACATTAACACGAGGTAGGGGACACATTAACACGAGGTAGGGGACACATTATCCCTAGGTAGGGAACACATCAACACGAGGTAGGGGACACATTAACACGAGGTAGGCGACACATTAACACGAGGTAGGGGACACATTAACACGAGGTAGGGTACACATCAACACGAGGTAGGAAACACATTAACACGAGGTAGGGGACACATTAACACTAAGTAGGGAACACATTAACACGAGGTAGGCGACACATTAACACGAGGTAGGGGACATATTAACACTAGGTAGGGGACACATTAACAACAGGTAGGGAACACATTAACACGAGGTAGGGAACACATTAACACGAGGTAGGGAACACATTAACACGAGGTAGGGACACATTAACACTAGGTAGGGGACACATTAACACCAGGTAGGGAACTCATTAACACTAGGTAGGGGACACATGAACACTAGGTAACGGAAACATTAACACGAGGTAGGGGACACATTAACACGAGGTAGGGGACACATTAACACGAGGTAGGCGACACATTAACACGAGGTAGGGGACATATTAACACTAGGTAGCGGACACATTAACACGAGGTAGGGGACACATTAACACGAGGTAGGGTACACATCAACACGAGGTAGGAAACACATTAACACGAGGTAGGGGACACATTAACACTAAGTAGGGAACACATTAACACGAGGTAGGGGACACATTAACACTAGGTAGGGAACACATTAACACTAGGTAGGGGACACATTAACAACAGGTAGGGAACACATTAACACGAGGTAGGGAACACATTAACACGAGGTAGGGAACACATTAACACGAGGTAGGGGACACATTAACACTAGGTAGGGGACACATTAACACCAGGTAGGGAACTCATTAACACTAGGTAGGGGACACATGAACACTAGGTAGGGAACACATTAACACGAGGTAGGGGACACATTAACACTAGGTAGGGAACACATTAACACTAGGTAGGGAACACATTAACACGAGGTAGGGGACACATTAACACTAGGTAGGGGACACATTAACACGAGGTAGGGAACACATTAACACTAGGTAGGGAACACATTAACACGAGGTAGGGAACACATTAACACTAGGTAGGGAACACATTAACACTAGGTAGGGGACACATTAACACTAGGTAGGGGACACATTACCACTAGGTAGGGGACACATTAACACCAGGTAGGGAACACATTAACACTAGGTAGGGAACACATTAAAATGAGTTAGGGGACACATTAAGACTAGGTAGGGGACACATTAACACTTGGTAGGGAACACATTAACACTGGGTAGGGGACACATTATCACTAGGTAGGGGACACATTAACACGAGGTAGGGGACACATTAGCACGAGGTAGGGGACACATTTACACGAGGTAGGGGACACATTGACGCTAGGTAGGGAAGACATTAACACTAGGTAGGGGACACATTAACACGAGGTAGGGGACACATTAACCCTAGGTAGGGAACACATTAAGACTAGGTAGGGGACACATTAACACGAGGTAGGGAACACATTAACACGAGGTAGAGGACACATTAACACTAGGAAGGGAACACATTAACACTAGGTAGGGGACACACTAACACGAGGTAGGGGACACACTAACACGAGGTAGGGGACACATTAACACTAGGTAGGGGACACACTAACACGAGGTAGGGGACACATTAACACTAGATAGGGAACTCATTAACAAGAGGTAGGGAACACATTACCACTAGGTAGGGGACACATTAACACGACGTAGGGGACACATTAACCCTAAGTAGGGAACACATTAACACGACGTAGGGGACACATTAACCCTAGGTAGGGGACAAATTAACACGAAGTAGGGGACACATTACCACTAGGTAGGGGACACATTAACACGAGGTAGGGAACACATTACCACTAGGTAGGGGACACATTAACACGAGGTAGGGAACACATTACCACTAGGTAGGGGACACATTAACACGAGGTAGGGAACACATTAACACGAGGTAGGGGACACATTAAAACAATGTAGGGGACAAATTAACACGAAGTAGGGGACACACTAACACGAGGTAGGGGACACATTAACACTAGGTAGGGGACACACTAACACGAGGTAGGGGACACATTAACACTAGGTAGGGAACTCATTAACAAGAGGTAGGGGACACACTAACACGAGGTAGGGGACACATTAAAACAATGTAGGGGACAAATTAACAAGAGGTAGGGAACACATTACCACTAGGTAGGGGACACATTAACACGAGGTAGGGAACACATTAACACGAGGTAGGGGACACATTAACACGAAGTAGGGAACACATTAACACGACGTAGGGGACACATTAACCCTAGGTAGGGGACAAATTAACACGAAGTAGGGGACACATTAACACTAGGTTGGGAACACATTAACACGAGGTAGGGAACACATTAACACTAGGTAGGGAACACATTAACATGAGTTAGGGGACACATTAACCCTAGGTAGGGATCACATTAAGACTAGGTAGGGGACACATTAATACTAGGTAGGGAACACATTAAGAGGAGGTAGGGGACACATTAACACGAGTTAGGGAACACATTAACACTAGGTAGGGGACACAATGACACGAGTTAGGGGACACATTAACACTAGGTAGGGGACACATTAATACTAGGTAGGGATCACATTAAGACTAGGTAGGGGACACATTAACACGAGTTAGGGGACACATTAACACTAGGTAGGGGACACATTAACCCTAGGTAGGAAACACATTAAGACTAGGTTGGGGACACATTATCACGAGTTAGGGAACACATTATCACAAGGTAGGGGACACATTAACACTAGGTAGGGGACACATTAACACTAGGTAGGGGACACATTAACACTAGATAGTGGACACATTAACACGAGGTACGGGACAAACTAACACGAGGTAAGAGAGAATTTTATACGAGGTAGGAGAGACTTTAACCTGAAGTAGGAGAAACTTTGACATGGGGTAGGAGAGTCTTTAACATGAGGTAGGAGAAACTTGAACATGAATTATGAGAGACTTTAACATGAGGTAGGAGAGATATTAACATGAGGTAGGAGAGATATTAGCATGAGGTAGGAGAAACTTTAACAAGAGGTAGGAGAGATAACATGACGTGAGAGACACATTACTATGAAAGGGATCCAAACTGGACTCCTTCCGAATAAAAATTTATATTTCAATTTGCTTAGGATATTTTGAGGGGTGTATAGCAACGAGAACATTTATATAGCACCAATATAAATTTCCAGAGCAACGAAAATCTTTTGTATAACATTGAGGAGTATTTGTTAAGCAGTAGTTAGAATTTGTATAGCACCGAGGAGTATGTTCTAAATCAGCGAGGAATATATATACTTATATAGCACCAATGAGCAGTGTATAGCATTAATAAGAACCTATACTGAATCGATCTAAATTTTCATAGCAAGAATGATGATATGTATAGCACCAAGAAGTATTTGTGTAACACATTAGTGTTTGCATTTAAGGTATAGAATCATTGTTATGGCACCAATGGTGATTTATATAGCATCAATAAGTAATTGTGTAGCACCTGTGAGTATTTGTAAAGCACTCATAATTATCTTTATGGCACAGACGAGTATTTATGCGGCCTCCTAATAATATCTGTATCGCATTGATGAGTATTTGTAAAGCATGCACAGGTGTTTGTTTGTATCAAGTATTATTTGTATATCTCTGATATATATATTATATATATACAGTATGTAAGTACAGTATGTGTGTATATATTTCTTGGGAATAATGTCATGACTCCTAGGGTTGATTATATATCAACGGTACTCATATATTTCCAGGAAGTATTTGTTTAGGAGCTGGAGGTGCTGTGTCTGTATAGGTGATTCAGAAATATGTTTTTAGATTTGCCGCATTTACGACCCACTCTGATTCATGTTAGACACAGGAGCAGACATGAGTATCACACTACCAGCTTACAGGTCCAGCGCGATAGTTTTCACGCACACTTAGACAGTACCACAACTAGCAATGTATCGTCGAAAAAATAGCTTTGACTAAGAATAATTATTCAGAAAGTGAAAGCGTGAGAGAGAAAGATCTTAAAATCTTTAATTTACTTAAATATAATTGCAAGGAAAAGATTTGTTTTTCGTTATTACAAAGTATATATATATATATATATATATATATATATATATATATATATATATATATATATATATATATATATATATATTTGACCGAGCCTCATATTTTGTAATTTCATCCTGTGTACATGAGCCTCTCTCATTTCTTGTAATTCAGTTGCCTCTGAAGATGTCTTGAATAAAGACGAAAGCTAAAGTGTTCCATTGTTTCCCTTTTTCCTGTGTGATTTTATCAAGATTTATCTTAACCACGTTTCCATTGTCGATCTGCATTAAAAAAAAATTATATATATATATATATATATATATATATATATATATATATATATATATATATATATATATATATATATATATATATATATATATATATATATATATATATATATATATATACTGTCTACCTGACCTAATATGATAGCCCAGCCATTCTCGACAAAAACAACAGATGGTCGTGTTCGCACCACTTATTTTGATATCTTCGATTATTCTACATTCAAATTTCTAAAATTCAGAATTATGCCAATTTTTCTTCTTACACTTTATCATTAATTTATATCAGTCTAGTTGCTTTGCCTCTTGCTACGTAAATCTTTCGAACTCCACTTCCACTTTTCTGAAAATCCATCTCAGTTGTGTACACTCTTATAAATCAGTGATGTGTGCGTACATACGTAAGGTATACAAGCATACAGTAATACCACTCTTACATTGTTCTTCAGAATATACCAACTTATGTGTCTTCATTTTGATTGAAAATTCTAAATGCTTCTCGTCTTTCAATACTTTATAGTCTGTATATGTCCATACTTCACCCACCACTGGTCCTTTCTCAAACTCCTTCTTTGAGTTCCTCCACAATTACACTGCGGATTCGACATCCTTCCCTTTTCGTCCTTCACTCGTTTTCACAATGTTGTAAATGGCATTGTCTCAGAAAACACTTTTACCTCAAACATTATTTGATCACCACACAGACAATCAAATGTTGAAATGCTGAATGTTGTCTACCATTCGTATTCCTAGTAGTGTTTAACAACAAGAAGTTCTACCATACAGCTTCTTCACTACTATCTACTACATATTTCGGGTTCACCTCTGGCATCAGAGCCTCATCACACGCTACCCTGCCCAACCTTACCCTTTATTACATTACATTATATTACATTACATTTTTTAATGCACCAGCTGTACAGTTACTGAAGTACCACTCGGCACAGAACCCTACTCGCTCTTATCAAACATACCAACAATCAATCATTATTATACTTCAGACATATTTATCAATATCTCATCGACACACTTATCATAATATCTCTGCTACGTTATTAAAATACTCCCAGTGCAATTGTCAAGAGACCATACGGATACTAATCATCATACCAAAACACTCTTTTCGGTATACTATGGACATATATATCAATACACTATCATCACTCTTATAGACATACTAAAACTTTATAGATATATATCAGACAGACTTATTGATATTCCACAGACACAATTATCTAAATTCTATAGACATACTTTACAATATAAGAACATAAGAACACAAGAATGGAGGAAACTGCAGCGGGCCTATTGGCCCATACTGGGCAGTCCCATTAACACCCAACCCCTATTGCTCATATAAACATCCAACCTATGTTTGAAGCTATCCAGCGTATTCGAGATAAAGATGATATTTGGTAGCATGTTCCACTCATCCACTACTCTGTTTCCAAACCAGTGTTTACCTATTTTGCGCCTAAATCTAAATTTGTCTAATTTAAAACCATTGTTACGAGTTCGCTCCTGGTTGGATAGTTTGAGTACCTTGGTAATGTCCCCTTTGTTTAGCCCTGACTTCCATTTATAAACCTCTATCATGTCGCCCCTCGCTCTACATCTCTCGAAGGAGTGCAAATTAAGATGCTTTAACCTGTCTCCGTACTCAAGGTTCCTAATGCCCGGGATTAGCCTTGTCATTCTCCTCTGGATTCTTTCCAAGGATTCTATATCCATTCTGTAATACGGTGACCAGAACTGAACTGCGTAATCCAGGTGAGGTCTCACAAGCTCAAGATATAATCTTAAGATGACCTCGCTAGTCTTGTAACTAACACTCCTTTGTATGAACCCAAGTTCTTTATTAGCCTTGTTACGAGCAAAAACACATTGTTTACTTGGCTTAAAATTCCTAGTTATCATTACTCTTAAATCTCTCTCGCAGTCGGATTTCACAATGGCATCGTTGTTCATCTGGTAACTGGTTTCCATGTTTACATCTCCTATACTGAGTACTTTACACTTGTCCAGGTTGAATTTCATCTGCCATTTTTCAGACCATTCGAAAAATTTGTTTAGATCTTCCTGTAGTTTTGCGGAGTCCTCGTCAGATTGAATTACACGTCCTATTTTAGTGTCATCAGCAAATTTACTTATGTTGCTGTCTATGCCGATATCTATGTCGTTTATGTATATAATAAATAATAATGGTCCAAGTACTGAGACTTGGGGAACTCCACTAGTGACGTTGCTCCAATGGGATTTAGTGCCGTTAATGCTCACTCGCTGTTTCCTGTCCTGTAACCACGCCCTAATCCATTTTAGAATATTACCTTTAATGCCATGTGCTTCTACCTTTCTTATTAGTCTTTCGTGGGGGACTCTGCCGAAGGCTTTGCTAAAGTTGAGATATACCACATCATAATTGTGCCCCTCGTCCACCGATTCGAAAACTGATGAAAAGAATGTTAATAGATTAGTTAGACATAAACGCCCGCTTGTGAAGCCATGCTGGGAATCATTGATCAATTTGTGCTTCTCCAGGTGGTTTCGAATAGATTTTGAAATGATTGCTTCCAGTAATTTGCCAACAATTGATGTGAGACTGATTGGACGGTAGTTAGAGGATAGTGATCTATCCCCCTTCTTGAAAATCGGTATTACATTCGCTATCCTCCAGGATTCTGGTACTACACCTGTCTTTAAGGACATGTTAAATAACTTTGCTAAGGGCATACTAAGCTCATCCTTACATTCCTTTAATATTCTGGCAAATATCTCATCGGGACCAGGTGACTTATTAGGCTTTAGTTTGTCTATTTGCTTACTAACATCGCTACTAACACATTTATCAAAATGCAAAAGATACACTTTCCTTATGCTTATTGACATACCACTGACACACTCATCAACATACCACAGACATACTCATTAATATACCACGGACATACTCACTCATCAACATTCCAGATACATTCATCAACATACCACAGACACACTCATTAATATACCACAGATACATTCATCAACATGCCACAAACACACTCATCAACATACCACAGACATACTCATTAATATACCACGGACATACTCACTCATCAACATTCCAGATACATTCATCAACATACCACAGACACACTCATCAATATACCACTGACACACTCATCAACATACCACAGACACACTCATCAACATACCACAGACATACTCATTAATATACCACGGACATACTCACTCATCAACATTCCAGATACATTCATCAACATACCACAGACACACTCATTAATATACCACAGATACATTCATCAACATGCCACAAACACACTCATCAACATACCACAGACATACTCATTAATATACCACGGACATACTCACTCATCAACATTCCAGATACATTCATCAACATACCACAGACACACTCATTAATATACCACAGATACATTCATCAACATGCCACAAACACACTCATCAACATACCACAGACATACTCATTAATATACCACGGACATACTCACTCATCAACATTCCAGATACATTCATCAACATACCACAGACACACTCATCAATATACCACTGACACACTCATCAACATACCACAGACACACTCATCAACATACCACTAACACACTCATCAACATACCAGATAAGAATGGAGGAAACTGCAGCGGGCCTATTAGCCCATACTGGGCAGTCCCGTTTACACCTAACCCCTATTATTTTTATATCCGTCCAGCCTATATTTGAAGCTACCGAGCGTGTTCGAGTTAAAGATGATGTTTGGTGACTTGCCCCATTTATCCACTACTCTGTTTCCAAACCAGTGTTTACCTGTCTCGCCTCTAAATCTAAATTTGTCTAATTTAAAACCATTGCTACGAGTTCGCACCTGGTTGGATAATTTGAGTACCTATGTTATATCACCATTGTTTTACCCTGACCATCATTTATACACCTTGATCATATCGTCTCTCACTGTACGTCTCTCGAGGGAGTGCAAATTAAGATGTTTTAATCTGTCTCTATACTCAAGGTTCCTAAGACCGGGATTTGTCTTGTCATCCTCCTTTGTATTCTTTCTTGGGAGTCTATATCCATTCTGTAGTACGGTGACCTAAACTGAACCGAATAATCCAAGTGAGGTCTCACAAGCGCAAGATAAATTTTTAGGATAACCTCGCTAGTCTTGTAACTACCACTCATTTGTATTGAACCCAAGTAATTTGTTAGCCTTGTTTTGAGCAAATACGCATTGTTGTTTTAGTTTAAGATTCCTACTTATTATTAACCCAAAATCTTTCTCACAATCGGATTTCTCTATAACAACGTTGTTCCTCTGATATCTGGTTTCTCTGTCTACATCTCCTACACTTAGTACTTTACATTTGACCACGTTAAATTTCATCTGCCATTTTTCAGAGCATGCGAAATTTTTTTTTAGATCTTCCTGTAGTTAGGCGGAGTCCTCGTCAGATTTAATTACACACACTACTTTAGTGTCGACAGCAAATTTACTAATATTGCCCTCCACGTCAATATCTATGCCGTTTATGTATATAATAAATAGTAATAGTCCAAGTATTGAGCCTTGGGGTACTCCACTAGTAATGTCAACCCAATCGGCTTTAATGCCATTAATGCTGACTCTGTTTCCTGTCCTGTAACCACGCCCTAATCAAGTTTATAATATCTCCTCCAATTCCATGTGCCTCCACTTTACCGACACACTCACTCAGCAAACATACCACAGACACACTCACTCATCAACATACCACAGACACACTCACTCATCAACATACCACAGACACACTCACTCAGCAAACATACCACAGACACACTCACTCATCAATATACCACAGACACAATCACTCAGCAAACATACCACAGACACACTCACTCATCAACATACCACGGACACACTCACTCATCAACATACCACAGACACACTCACTCAGCAAACATACCACAGACACACTCACTCATCAACATACCACAGACACACTCACTCATCAATATACCACAGACACAATCACTCAGCAAACATACCACAGACACACTCACTCATCAACATACCACGGACACACTCACTCATCAACATACCACAGACACACTCACTCAGCAAACATACCACAGACACACTCACTCATCAACATACCACAGACACACTCACTCATCAACATACCACAGACACACTCACTCAGCAAACATACCACACACACACTCACTCATCAACATACCACGGACACACTCACTCATCAACATACTACAGACACACCCACCAGCAAACATACTACAGACACACTCACTATCAACATACCACAGACACACTCACTCAGCAAACATACCACAGACACACTCACTCATCAACATAACAGAGACACACTCACTCATCAACATACCACAGACACACTCACTCAGCAACATACCACAGACACACTCACTCATCAATATACCGCAGACACACTCACTCATAAATATGCCACAAACACACTCACTCATCAACATAACAGAGACACACTCACTCATCAACATACCACAGACACACTCACTCATCAACATACCACAGACACACTCACTCAGCAAACATACTACAGACACACTCACTATCAACATACCACAGACACACTCACTCAGCAAACATACCACAGACACACTCACTCATCAACATAACAGAGACACACTCACTCAGCAAACATACCACAGACACACTCACTCATCAACATAACAGAGACACACTCACTCATCAACATACCACAGACACACTCACTCAGCAAACATACCACAGACACACACACTCATAAATATGCCACAAACACACTCATCAATATACCACAAACACACTCATCAATATACCACAGACACACTCATCCGTCTACACACTTAAAGTACACTTGCCAACATAACTTTGATTTATTTATCATCACATCGCAAACAAACTTATTAATATACCACACACAGTTTTCAATACATCATTGATACACTTATTCCACTAAATATGTGATAAATACGTCATTGTATCACTTGTGTACTTAATACTTAGCTGCTGAGGAACTTATCAATATCCTCCCAATTAATATACAGTAGCACCAACACCAAATAATAGTCAACGAATGCATTAATCACGATACTCGCATCACACTTATCAATAAGCCACTACACCCTCTTACCCAGCTAGCACCAGCACACTTATTAGTATAACTAACAGCCGTCTTGTAGTGTACCTCCAGCACACTTATCAGTTTACCACCAACAAACAGTCGCAATAGAGAGGCCAGCTACTCCGCCGTCCCATCCATGAACTCTGAGATTCATAAACCTGTGTGTCCAAGACAACACACACAGTTGCATTGTTGGGGCCATACGGCGGCGCCCTGGGCCGTGAGGCTTGTGGGGGTAAATCAGCAAAGTGAAGTACATTGTAGTTGCAATTCCTCCCTACTGTATACGAAGCGGAGCATTTTATTCGCCTTTGGATATATTATTACACTTTATATATACATATATATATATATATATATATATATATATATATATATATATATATGTGTGTGTGTGTGTGTGTGTGTGTATATATTCCACTCACAGTTCCCGCTATACGGTCTCACCATTCCATGTTTAAGAAACCATTATATATTGACTTTTTGCTCTGCGAACACTAGTTGGCAAGGGACTTAATGAGACTTAAAGTGAATACTACAGTAGGATAAATATTCTTCAGAAAAAAAACATAACATGATAGCGTGTGAAATACATAGTGCACTGTATATTAGTCATATGATAAACAAAGATAATAGTCAAGTTGTTTATTATATCTAAGTATTTTTGTAGGAATTCCAATTTTCTTGTTCATCAGCGACGTCATTAATTAACGTAAGTTGAGGAAGGTGTTTAGGCGCCGTCTCGCGAATTTCTAGACTTCATGGCTTTTCTCTCAATGGTCCACTTCCCATCCGAGCACATAATACCCCATACACTTTCAATTGAGCACAATCCTTGCTTGGCCAGTTGAGCACCTCTCTCTTCGGGTGTTGGGCGAACCAATCCCTCGCTACGTAGCTACTGGGGATGGGGCTTTATCCTGGTGAGGGATGGGCATGGTTCGCACCAAAGGAAACAGCACCCCCCCCCCCATTTAGCCGACACATATTATTGTTGCTGATGGTTTTGTTACCTTTGTTATATAGATAAAAACGAGAACAGTGTATATATTAAAGGGGTGATAACACTTCTTTTGCTGGTAGAGGAGTCATAATATTTATATAATGAACGATATGAACGAGAACACTCAACTGCCTATTTTCTTTTGGTCCAACTTGATAGGAATTATTTATTGGTCATTATTATCTAATTATAATGTAGTTACGTTAAGCATTTACTAAATGTTATTGATAATGAAATGCCGCTTACCTCTCAAAATCCGAATTACTGAACATCAACCAGGCGGCAAGTATATGCAGTTGTTTTTTCCGTATACTTCAATGTAACAATGCGGATGTTAATACTGGCATGTAGATAATTAAAATTTTATACCGTTAATATCATCAACATTATAATGAATATATAATGAAATGTGACAGATCAGTTTCATATAGTCAAGTTTTACATCATCTCGCTGAATCAGACTCTACCCTCCTCAGGTTTCATGGATGCGATGGAAGACTCACAAGACTTCTTTCACTGACAGTACCTCCAGTACAATCACCAATATACCACCAACCCACTATGTCGTGTACAGTACCTAGAGTACAATCACCAATATACCACCAACCCACTATGTCGTGTACAGTAGCTCCAGTACAATCACCAATATACCACCAACCCACAATGTCGTGTACATTACCTAGAGTACAATCACCAATATACCACCAACCCACTATGTCGTGTACAGTACCTCCAATACAATCACCAATACCAACCCACTATGTCGTGTACAGTACCTCAAGTACAATCATCAATATACCACCAACCCACTATGTCGTGTACAGTACCTCCAGTACAATTATCAATATACGACCAACCCACTATGTCGTGTACAGTACCTCCAGTACAATTATCAATATACCACACACACATTATGTCGTGTATAGTACCTCCAGTACAATTACCAGTATACCACCAACCCACTATGTCGTGTACAGTACCTCCAGTACAATAACCAATATACCACCAACACACTATGTCGTGTACAGTACCTCCAATACAATTATCAATATACCACCAACCCACTAAGTCGTGTACAGTACCTCCAATACAATTATCAATATACCACCAACCCACTATGTCGTGTACAGTACCTCCAGTACAATAACCAATATACCACCAACCCACTATGTCGTGTACAATACCTCCAATACAATTACCCATATACCACCAACCCACTATGTCGTGTACAGTACCCCCAATACAATCACCTATACCAACCCACTATGTCGTGTACAGTACCTCAAGTACAATCATCAATATACCACCAACCCACTATGTCGTGTACAGTACCTCCAGTACAATCATCAATATACCACCAGCCCACTATGTCGTGTACAGTACCTCCAGTACAATTATCAATATACCACCAACCCACTATGTCATGTACAGTACCTCCAGTACAATTATCAATATACCACCAATCCACTATGTCGTGTACAGTACCTCCAGTACTATTATCAAAATACCACCAACCCACTATGTCGTGTAGAGTACCTCCAGTACAATAACCAATATACCACCAACACACTATGTCGTGTACAGTGCCTCCAATAAAATTATCAATATACCACCAACCCACTATGTCGTGTACAGTACCTCCAGTACAATTACCAATATTCCACCAACCCACTATGTCGTGTACAGTACCTCTAATACAATTACCAATATACCACCAACCCACTATGTCGTGTACAGTACCTCCAATACAATCACCAATACCAACCCACTATGTCGTGTACAGTACCTCAAGTACAATCATCAATATACCACCAACCCACTATGTCGTGTATCCAGTACAATTATCAATATACCACCAACCCACTATGTCATGTACAGTACCTCCAGTACAATTATCAATATACCACCAATCCACTATGTCGTGTACAGTACCTCCAGTACAATTATCAATATACCACCAGCCCACTATGTCGTGTACAGTACCTCCAGTACAATTATTCAAATACCACCAACCCACTATGTCGTGTACAGTACCTCCAGTACAATTATCAATATACCACCAACCCACTATGTCGTGTACAGTACCTCCAGTACAATTATCAATATACCACCAACCCACAATGTCGTGTACAGTACCTCCAATACAATCACCAATACCAACCCACTATGTCGTGTACAGTACCTTAAGTACAATTATCAATATACCACCCATCCACTATGTCGTGTACAGTACCTCCAATACAATTATCAATATACCACCAGCCCACTATGTCGCGTACAGTACCTCAAGTACAATCATCAATATACCACCAACCCACTATGTTGTGTACAGCATCTCCAGCATACTAATCAATTAAACACTGACGCACATTTCAAAACGCACGCAAAACAAAACCACCATCAAAAACTTATCAATGTATCATATACACGCTTGTCATACAACAGACATACTTATCATTATACCACTGACCCTGTGATCATTATACAAAAAACACACTTATTAATGCATTACATACGCATTTATTAATAAAGAATGCAACACATTTCATAACAGCACCGACATGTTTGTTATTATACCACACAATTATAAATGTTATAAATACTTAGCAATACGGCACTAACTTATTTTGTAGTATATATATATATATATATATATATATATATATATATATATATATATATATATATATATATATATATATATATATATATATATATATATAAGGCCAAGTAAGGCTAAAAAAGCACCTAAAGTGTTTGAAGAATTAGGAAATCTTTTTGTTTTTGTTACTAAAACTCAAGGGAAATTTAATTGCATGCGGTAAAATTTGCTATATTTCATTTAAACCCCGTCCTTTACTCTCATAATATAGCTAAATTATTTTTGAAGTAGCTTAGGTTAGATTAGGTTAGATTAAGTTACGTTACGTTACGCTACGTTAAGTTTTGTATAAAACTATTTATTTATATGTATTTGTATGATGTACATGATCGTTTATGGACAATTTGGCAATTATCCCTGTTTAGTTTGATATAAACGGAGCGTTTCGGAAAGACATTTCATTATTCTGGGGCTGTATTACTGAGACCTATATAAGGAAAAATAACTTCACGGCCATAATGTCAATACTCCATAGTTTCGGAGATTATACTACAAATGTATGGGTAGGGGAGGACAGCAACAAGTGTATAGGTAGGGGAGGACAGCAACAAGTATATAGGTAGGGGAGGACAGCAACAAGTGTATAGGTAGGGGAGGACAGCAACAAGTGTATGGGTAGGGGAGGACAGCAACAAGTGTATGGGTAGGGGAGGACAGCAACAAGTGTATAGGTAGGGGAGGACAGAAACAAGTGTATGGGTAGGGTAGACAGCAACAAGTGTATAGTAGGGGGAGGACAGCAACAAGTGTATGTGGGTAGGGGGAGGACAGCAACAAGTGAATGGGTTAGGAGGACAGCAACAAGTGTACATGCAAGGAGGGGAGGACACAGTAACAAGTATGGGAAGGGGAGGACAGCAAAAATGTATAGGAAGGGAGAACAGCAACAAATGTATAGGGAGGGGAGGACAGTAACAGGTGTATGGGTAGGGGAGGACAGCAACAAGTGTATGGGTAGGGGAGGACAGCAACAAGTGTATGGATATGGGTAGACAGCAACAAATGTATAGGGATGGGAGGACAGCAACAAGTGTATGGGTAGGGGAGGACAGCAACAAGTGTATGGGTAGGGGACGACAGCAACAAGTGTATGGGTAAGGGTGGATAGCAACATGTGTAGTGGTTGGGGAGGACAGCTACAAGTGTACACGTAGGGGAGGAAAGCAACAAGTGTATGGGTAGGGAAGGACAGCATCAAGTGTATGGGTAGGGGACGACAGCAACAAGTGTATGGGTAGGGGAGGACAGCAATAAGTGGATGGATAGGGGAGGACAGCAACAAGTCTATAGGTATGGGAAGACAGCAACAAGTGTACAGGTAAGGGACGTCAACAACAAGTGTATTTGTAGGGGAGGACAACAACAAGTGTATGGGTAGGGGAGGACAGCATCAAGTGTGTGGGTAGGGGAGGACAGCAACAAGTGTATGGGTAGGGGAGGACAGCAACAAGTGTACAGGTAGGGGAGGACAACAACAAGTGTACAGGTAGGGGAGGATAGCAACAAGTGTACAGGTAAGGGAGGACAGCAACAAGTGTATAGGTAGGGAAGGACAACAACAAGTGTATGGGTAGAGGAGGACATCAACAAGTGTATAGGTAAGGGAGGACAGCAACAAGTGTACAAGTGAGGAGGGACAGCAACAAGTGTATAGGTAGAGAGGGACAGCAACAAATGTATGAGTAGGGAGGACAGCAACAAGTGTATGGGTAGGGAGGACAGCAACAAATGTATGAGTAAGGGAGGACAGCAACAAGTGTATGGGTAGGGGAGGACAGCAACAAATGTATGAGTAGGGAGGACAGCAACAAGTGTATGGGTAGGGAGGACAGCAACAAGTGTATGGGTAGGGGAGGACAACAACAAGTGTGTACAGGTAGGGAGGACAACAACAAGTGTATAGGTAGGGGAGGACAGCAACAAGTGTATAGGTAGGAGGACAGCAACAATTGTAATGGGTAGGAGAGGACAACAACAAGTGTGCAGGTAGGGAGGACAGCAACAAGTGTAGGGGTAGGGGAGGACAGCAACAAGTGTAGAGGTGGGGGAGGACAGCAACAAGTGTATAGGTGGGGAGGACAGCAACAAGTGTATGGGTAGGAGGACAGCAACAAGGGTGCATGGGTGGGGAGGACAACAACAAGTGTACAGGTGAGGGAGGACAGCAACAAGTGTAGAGGTGAGGAGGACAGCAACAAGTGTGGGTAGGGAGGGACAGCAACAAGTGTATGGGTAGGAGAGGACAACAACAAGTGTACAGGTAGGGAGGACAGCAACAAGTGTATGGGTGGGAGGCGCAACAAGTGTGTATAGGTAGGGAGAGGACAGCAACAAGTGTATAGGTAGGGAGGACAACAACAAGTGTGTACAGAAGGGAGGACAGCAACATGTATGGGTAGGGGAGGACAGCAACAAGTGTATGGGTAGGGAAGGACAGCAACATGTGTATGGGTAGGGGAGGACAGCAACAAGTGTATGGGTAGGGAGGACAGCAACAAGTGTATGGGTGGGGAGGACAGCAACAATTGCATGGGTAGGGAGGACAACAACAAGTGTACAGGTAGGGAGGACAACAACAAGTGTATGGGTAGGGGAGGACAGCAACATGTGTATGGGTAAGGGGACAACAAAACATTGTATGGATAGGGAAGGACAACAACATGTGTATGGGTGAGAGGGACAACAACAAGTGTATAGGTAGGGTGGGACAACAACAAGTGTATGGGTAGGGGAGGACACAACAAATGTATGGGTAGGGGAGGACAGCAACAAGTGTATAGGTGGGGAGGACAGCAACAATAATTGTACAAGTAGGGGAGGACAACAACAAGTGTATGGGTAGGGGAGGAGAGCAACAAGTGTATGGGTGGGGAGGACAACAACAAGTGTATGGGTAGGGGAGGACAACAAGTGTGATGAGGGGAGGACAGCAACAAGTGTAATGGTAGGGGAGGACAGCAACAAGTGTATAGGTGGGGAGGACAGCAACAAATAGTACAGGTTAAGGGAGGACAGCAACAAGTGTATAGGTAGGGAGGACAACAACAGGGTGTATGGGTAGGGGAGGACAACAACAAGTGTATGGGTGAGGAACAATGGGTGGAAGGGACAACAACAAGTGTATGGGTGGGAGGACAACAACAAGTGTATGGGTAGGGAGGACAACAACAAGTATAGGTAGGGAGGACAGCAACAAGTGTATGGGTAGGAGAGGACAACAACAAGTGTATAGGTAGGGAGGACAGCAACAAGTGTATAGGTAGGGAGGACAGTAACAAATGTGTGGGTAGGGAGGACAGCAACAAGTGTATAGGTAGGGGACAGCAACAAGTGTATGGGTAGGGAGGACAGCAACATGTGTAATGGGTAGAGGTGGGACGAACAAGTGTATGGGTAGGGGAGGACAGCAACAAGTGTACAGGTAGGGGAGGAGGCAACAAGTGTATAGGTAGGGAGGACAACAAATGTATTATTAGGGAGGACAACAACAAGTGTATGGGTAGGGGAGGACAACAACAAGTGTATGGGTGGGGAGGACAAGCAACAAGTGTATGGGTAGGGGAGGACAGCAACAAGTGTATAGGTGGGGAGGACAGCAACAAGTGTATGGGTAGGGGAGGACAGCAACATGTGTATTGGTAGGGAAGGACAACAACAAGTGTATGGGTGGGAGGGACAGAACCAAGTGTATAGGTGGGGAGGACAGAAACATGTGTATGGGTAGGGAAGGACAACAACAATGTATGCATAGGTGGGACAACAACAAGTGTATGGGTGGGAGGACAGCAACATAATGATGAGGAGAAGGACAACAACAAGTGTATGGTAGGGGAGGACAACAGATTATGGGTAGGGGAGGACAACAACATGTATGGGTAGGAGAGGACAGCAACAAGTGTATAGGTGGGGAGGACAGCAACAAGTGTATGGGTAGGGAAGGACAACAACATGTGTATGGGTAGGGAAGGACAGCAACAAGTGTATAGGTGGGAGGGACAGCAACAAGTGTATGGGTGGGGAAGGGACAACAAGGTGTATGGGTGGGGGAGGACAGCAACAAGTTGTATGGGTGGGGAGGACAACAACATGTGTATGGGTAGGGAGGACAACAACATGTGTATGGGTAGGGAGGCAACAACAAGTGTATGGGTGGGGAGGACAGCAACAAGTGTATAGGTGGGGAGGACAACAACAAGTGTATGGGTGGGAGGGACAGAAACAAGTGATGGGTGGGGAGGACAACAACATGTGTATGGGTAGGGAAGGACAGCAACAAGTGTATGGGTAGGGAGGACAGAAACAAGTGTATAGGTGGGGAGGACAACAACATGTGTATGGGTGGGAAGGACAACAACATGTGTGGGTGGGGAAGGACAACAACAAGTGTATGGGTAGGGGGAGGACAACAACATGTGTATTGGTGAGAGACAGCAACAAGTGTATGGGTGAGGGAGGACAGCAACAGGTGTATGGGTAGGAAGGACAACAACAAGTGTATGGTGGGGAGGACAGCAACAAGTTGTATAGGTAGGGAAGGACAGCAACATGTATGGGTAGGGACAACAACATGTGTATGGGTAGGGAAGGACAACAACAAGTGTATGGGTGAGGAGGACAACAACAAGTGTATGGGTGGGGACAACAACAGGTGTATGGGTAGGGAGGACAGCAACAAGTGTATAGGTAGGGGAGGACAGCAACAAGTGTATAGGTGGGGGAGGACAACAACATGTGTATGGGTAGGGAAGGACAACAATATGGGTGGGAGAGGGACAGAAACAAGTGTATAGGTGGGGAGGACAGCAACATGTGTATGGGTGAGAGAAGGACAACAACAAGTGTATGGGGTGGAGAGGACAAGAAGTGTATAGGTAGGGAGGACAACAACATGTGTATGGGTAGGGAAGGACAACAACATGTGTGGGTGGGGAGGACAACAACAAGTGTATGGGTAGGGGAGGACAACAACATGTGTATGGGTAGGGAAGGACAACAACAAGTGTATGGGTGGGGAGGACAGCAACAGGTGTATGGGTGGGGAGGACAACAATAAGTGTATGGGTGAGAGACAGGACAACAAAGTGTATGGGTAGGGGAGGACAACAACAGATTATGGGTAGGGAGGACAACAACAAGTGTATGGGTAGGGAGGACAAGAAACAAGTGTATGTTAGGGGAGGACAACAACATGTGTATGGGTAGGGAAGGACAGCAACAAGTGTATGGGTAGGGAAGGACAACAACAAGTGTATGGGTGGGGGAGGACAACAACAAGTGTATGGTGAGGAGGACAACAACAAGTGTATGGGTGAGGGAGGACAGCAACAGGTGTATGGGTAGGGGAGGACAGCAACAAGTGTATGGGTGGGGAGGACAGCAACAAGTGTATAGGTAAGGGGACAACAACAAGTGTATGATTGGGGAAGGACAACAACAAGTGTATGGGTAGGGGAGGACAGCAACAAGTGTATGGGTAGGAGGACGGCAACAACAAGTGTATGGGTAGGGGAGGACAACAACATGTGTATAGGTGGGGAGGACAAACTTCTGTATGGATAGGGAGGACAACAAAGTGTATAGGTAGGAGGACAACAACGTAAACAAGTAGGGGAGGACAGCAACAAGTGTATGGATAGGGGGGAGGACAACAACAAGTGTATGGGTAGGGGGAGGACAACAACAAGTGTATGGGTGGGGAGGACAGCAACAAGTGTATGGGTGGGGAGGGACAGCAACAAGTGTGGGTGGGGGAGGACAGCAACATGTGTATGGGTAGGGAAGGACAGCAACAAGTGTATGGGTAGGGGACAGCAACAAGTGTATGGGTGGGGGAGGACAGCAACAATGTGGTGGTAGGGGAGGACAACAATAAATTAGTTGGTGAGGGGAGGACATCAACAAGTGTATAGGTGGGGTGGGACAGCAACAAGTGTATGGGTAGGTGGGACAACAATAAGTGTATGGGTGAGGGAGGACAACAACATGTGTATGGGTAGGGAGGGACAGCAACAAGGTGTATGGGTAGGGGAGGACAGCAACAAGTGTATAGGTAGGGAGGGACAACAACAAGTGTATGGGTAGGGGAGGACAGCAACAAGTGTACAGGTAGGGAGGACAGCAACAAGTGTATGGGTGGGGAGGACATCAGGGTGTATAGATAGGGAGGACAACAACAAGTGTATGGGTGAGTAGGACAGCAACAAGTGTATGGGTGGGGAGGACAGCAACAAGTGTATGGGTAGGGGAGGACAGCAACAAGTGTGTAGGTAGGGAGGACAACAACAATTGTATGGGTGGGAGGGACAACAACAAGGTGTATAGATGGGGAGGACAACAACAAGTGTATGGGTAGGGGAGGACAAGGAACAGATGTGTATGGGTAGGGAGGACAACAACAAGTGTATAGGTGGGAGGACAGCAACAAATGTATGGGTAGGGGAGGACAGCAACAAGTGTGGGTAAGGGAGGACAGCAACAAGTGTAGGGTTGGGAGGACAGCAACAAGTGTATAGGTAGGGAGGACAGAAACAAGTGTATAGGTAGGGAGGACAACAACAAGTGTATGGGTAGGAGACAAAATTATGGGTGGGGAGGACAACAACATGTGTGGGGAAGGACAGTGTATGGATGGGGGGACAACAAAAAGTGTATGGGTGGGGAGGACAACAAGTGTATGGGTAGGGAAGGACAGCAAGTGTATAGGTAGGGAGGACATAGTGTGGGTAGGGGAGGACAACAACAAGTGTATAGGTAGGGGAGGACAGCAACAGGTAGGGAGGAGGACAGGATACAAGTGGGGGAGGACAAGTGTGGGTGGGGAGGACAAGTGTATATGGGTGGGAGGACAGCGTGCTGGGTGGGAGGACAACACAGGTGTATAGATGGGGAGGACAACAACAAGTGTATAGGTGGGGAGAATGGTGGGGAAGAAGTGTGTAGGGAGGACAGCAACATGTGTATAGGTGGGGAGACAACAAGTGTATGAGGAAGAACAAGTGTGTATGGGTGGAGAGGACAACAAGTGTATGGGTGGGGAGGACAGCAACAGTGTATAGAGGGGGAGGACAGCAACAAGGTACAGGTAGGGAGGACAACTAGAATTACAAATGGGGAGGACAGCAAGTGTATGGGTGGGGACGGCAACAAGTGTATGGGTGGGGGAGGACAATGCAACGTGATAGGTGGGGAGGACAGCAACAAATGTATGTAGGGAGGACAACAACAAGTGTGTTGGTGAGAGGACAACAAGTGTATGGGTAGGGAGGACAACCAAGTTATAGGGAAGTTACAGGTGGGAGGACAGCAACAAGTGTGGGTGGGGAGGACAACAAGGTGTGGGTGGGGGAGGACAGCAACCAGTGTATGGGTAGGGGAGGGACCAGGCAAGTGTGCAGGTGGAGGACACAGCAACAAGTGTATGTGGGGAGGACAGCAACAAATGTATGGGTGGGGGAGGACAGCAACAAGTGTATTGGTGGGGGGACAACAAGTGTATGAGTAGGGGGAGGACAGCAACAAGTGTATAGGTGGGGGGGACAGCTAGTGTGGGTAGGGGAGGGGACAACAGAGTGTAAATGGGGAGGACAACAGGAAGTGTATGGGTAGGGAGGACAGGAAGTTGTGGTTAGGGAACAAGGATTTATAGGTAGGGAGGACAGCAACAAGTGTATGGGTGGGGGAGGACAACAAAGTGTATGGGTGGGGAGGGACAGCAACAAGTGTATGGGTGGGAGGACAGCAACAAGATGTGGGTAGGGGAGGACAACAAGTGTATGGGTGGGGAGGACAACAGTGTATGGGTAGGGGAGGACACAAGTGTATGGGTAGGAGGACAGCAACAGTGTGGAGTGGGGGAGGACAGCAACAGAGTGTGTAGGGGGAGGTGGCTAACAGTGTATGGGTGGGGAGGACAACAACAATGTAGGTAGGACAACAAGTGTGGGTGGGGAGGACAGCAACAAGTGTATGGGTGGGGAGGACAACAACAAGTGTATAGGTGGGGGGGAGGGACATATGTATGGGTAGGGAGGACAACAACAAGTGTATGGGTAGGGGAGGGACAGCAACATGTGTAGGAGTGGACAACATGCATGGTGGTTGGGGAGGACAGCTAAGTGTAAGGAGGGGCAACAAGTGTATGGGTGGGGAAGGACAATAAGTGTATAGGTAAGGGGAGGACAACAAGTGTGTATGGGGAAGGGAGGACAACAACAAGTGTGGGTAGAGACAGCAACAAGTGTTAGGAGATAAGTGGATGGAAGGAGGACAGGGGACAGCAGGTGTGGGTGAGGAAGGGGGACAACAACAAGTGTGGGAGGACAGGAGGTGTATGGGTAGGGGAGAGGAACAACAAGTGTATGAAGAGGGAGGACAGCAACAAGTGTATAGTGGGGAGGAGACAGAGTGTACAGGTGGGTATAGTGGGAGGACACAACAAGTGTATAGGTGGGGAGGACAGCTAAAGAAGTGTAGGGTGGACAGCAGCAGATGGGTGGGGAGGACAACAATGTAGGGAGGGAGGACAATGCTGTGTGGGTGGGGAGGAGACAACAATGTGGGGAAGGGACAGAGGACAAGATGGGGAGGACAGAGTATGTGGGAGGAGGACAGACATTGAGGACAGGTGAGGACAGGGAGTATAGGAAGGTGGGGACAGAACAGGGGAAGTGGGGGAGGACAGCAACAAGTGTGTGGGAAGGAGGAAGGAGGTGGGAGGAGGGAGGACAATACAGGTGGGGAAGTGGGAGGACAGAACAAGTGTATGGGTAGGGAGGGACAACAACAAGTGTATGGGTAGGGGGGACAACCAAGTGTGATGGGTGGGGAGGACAGCAACAAGTGTATGGGGAGGGGAGGACAGCAACAAGTGTGTATGGGTAGGAGGACAACAAGAGTATGGGTGGGGAGGACAGCAAATGTATGGGTAGGGGAGGACAGCAACAAGTGGGGAGGACTAAGTGTAGGGAGGACAACAAGTGTAGGGGAGGACAACAAGTGTATGGTTAGGGAGGACAACCAAGTGTAGAGGTAGGGGAGAAGCAACAGGTGTATGGTAGGGAGGACAACAAGTGTATGGATTGGGGAGGACATAACAGTGATATAGGTGGGGGAGGACATCAAAAGTATAGTGGGGGAGGACAGCAACAAGTGTATAGGTGGGGAGGGAGGGCAATGTGTGGTGGGATGCAGCAAGTGTGGGTAGAGGACAGCACAGAGTGTGTGAGGGGCAACAGGTTTACAGGTGAGGGAGACAACATCAAGTGTGGGTAGGGAAGGACAACAAAATGTTGATTAGAGTACAGGACAAAGTGTGTGTTAGGGAGGACAACAGGAACAAGTGTGGGTAGGGGAGGACAAGTGAGGATAGGTAGGGAGGACAGAACAAGTGTGTATGGGTAAGGTGGGGAGGACAGGAACAAGGAAGTGGGGAGGACAACAAGTGGTGGAGGAAAGGGAGGACAGCAACAAGTGTATGGGTAGGGGAAGAGACAAGTGTAGGTGGGAAGGACAGAGTGTGGGGGAGGACAGTGTGGGTCAGGGGAGGACAAAGTGTAAGTGGGTGGGGGGGGGGGGGGGAGGACAACAACAAGTGGGAGGAACAGGAGTGGGGAGGACAGCAACAAAGTGTATGGGTAAAGGGGGAAGGGACAACAACAAGTGTATGGGTAGGGAGGACAACAAGTGTAGGATCAGAAGTGTGAGGACAGTGTATGGGTGGGGAGGACAGGACAGTGTGTGGGGAGGACAGTACATAGGGAAGGGAGGACAACTAGTGTATGGGTAGGAGGACAGCAACAGTGTATAGGATGGGAGGACAGTGGGAAGACAGGTGACAGTGTATGGGTGGGGGAGGACAACAACAAGTGAAATTGGGAGGACAGGACAACAAGTGTGGGTAGGGAGGACAGCAACAGAGTGTATGGGTAGGGGAGGACAGCAACAAGTGTATGGGTAGGGGACAGCAGGTGATAGGTGGGGACAAGCAACAAGTGTATGGAGTGGGAGGACATAACAAGTGCTGGGTAGGGAGGACAGCCAGAGATGTGTCGTGGGGAGGGACAAGTGTGGGTGGGGAGGACAACAAAGTATGGGTAGGGAGGACAGCAACAAGTGTATGGGTAGGGGAGGACAGCAACAAGTGTATGGGTAGGGAGGGACAGCAACAAGTGTATGGGTGGGGAGGACAACAACAAGTGTGCAGGTAGGGGAGGACAACAACAAGTGTATGGGTGGGGAGGACGCAACAAGTGTATGGGTGGGGAGGACAGCAACAAGTGTATGGGTAGAGGGGAGGACAGCACAAGTGTATGGGTAGGGGAGGACAGCAACAAGTGTATGGGTGGGGAGGAGCACAGTGTATGGGTAGGGAGGACAACAACAAATGTATGGGTGGGAGGACAACAACAAGTGTATGGTGGGGGGGGAGGACATCAGCAAGTGTATGGGTGGGGAGGCAGCAACAAGTGTATGGGTAGGGAGGACAACAACAGAGGTGGGGAGGACAACAAGTGTATAGGTTGGGAGGAAAACAAGTTATAGGTAGGGGAGAGACAAGTGTATGGAGTAGAGGACAACAACAGTGGAAGGAAAACAAAAGTGTATAGGTAGGGAGACAACAAGTGTATGGATAGGGAGCAACAAGTGTATAGGTAGGGGAGGACATAAAAAAAGTGTATGGGTAGGGGAGGACAGCAACAAGTGTATGGGGAGGAAACCACAGTGTATAGGTGGGAAGGACAACAACAAGTGTATGGGTAGGGAGGACAGCAACAGAGTGTATGGCAGGGGGACAGCAACAAGTTCAGGTGGGGGACAACAACAAGTGTGTGGGTGGGGACAACAATGTAAGTGGGAGTAGAAAGGACAACAAGTGTATGGGTGGGCAGGACAACAAGTGTATGGGTAGGGAGGACAGCAACAGTGTAGTGGGGAGGACAGCAACAAGTGTATGGGTGAGAGAACAGGAACAGAGTGTATGGGTGGGGAGGACAGCAACAAGTGTATGGGTAGGGAGGACAGCAAATGGGTGGGGAGGGACAGCAACAATTCGATGGGTAGGGGAGGACAACAACAAGTGTATGGGTGGGAGGACCCAGCAGTGTATGGGTGGGGAGGACAACAACAAGTGTAGGTAGGGAGGACAACAACAAGTGTATGGTGGGGAGGACAGCAACAAGTCTATGGGTGGGGGGGACAACAAGTATAAAAGGTAGGGAGGACAGCAACAAGTGTTATGAGGGGAGGACAACAACAAATGTATAGTGGGGAAGGACAGCAAAAGTGTGGTGGGGAAGGACAGCAACAAGTGTATATGGGTGGGGACAGCAACAAATTAGTCAGGTAGTGGAGGACAACAACAAGTGTATGGGTGGGGGGACAAACAAATGTATGGGTAGGGGGGACAATAACAAGTGTATGGTGAAGGGGAGGACAACAACAAAAGATGTATGGAGTAGGGAGGACAGCAGTGTATGGATATGGGTGAAAACAACTGTATGGTATGGGAGGACAACAACAAGTCTTAGGTGGGGACAACAACAAGTATAGGGGTGGGAGGACAACAACATGTGTATTGGTAGAGGACAGGAACAAGTGTATGGGTAGGGGAGGACAACAACAAGTGTATAGGTGGAGGAGACAACCAGCAAGTTGGGTAGGGAGAACAACAAGTGTATAGGTGGGGGAAGGACAGCAACAAGTGTAGGTAGGGAGGACAACAACATGGTGTATGGGTAGGGTAGGACAACAAGTGTATGGTGGGGACAGCAAAAAGTGTATAGGTAGGGGAGGACAACAACAGTGTATGGGTGGGGAGGGACAACAAGTGTAAGTGGGGACAGCATATAGGGTGTGGGTAGGGGGGAGGACAACAACAAGTATATGGAGTGGGGAGTAGAGACCAATAACTGTGTGATGGGGAGGACAGCAAGTGGTGGGAGGATATGTGGTGGGGAAGGACAGCAACAAGTGTATAGGTGAGGGAGACAGCAACAGTGTATAGACAGGGAGACAGCAACAAGTGTATGGGTGGGGTGGGACAGCAACAAATGTATAGGTAGGGGGACAGTAACAAGTGTATGGGTAGGGGAGGGACAACAACAAGTGTATGCAAATGGGGAGGACAGCAACAAGTGTATGGGTAGGGTGGGCAGCAACAAGTGTATGAGGAGGGGAGGACAGCAAGTGTATAGGTAGGGGACATAACAAGTGTAGATGGGGAGGACAACTAACAAGTCTATAAGGTAAGGTCAATGTGTATGAGTGGAGGGGACACTTCTGGGGAGAAACGATGTGATGGGGAAGGACAGCAACAAGTGTATGGGTAGGGAGGACAGCAACAGGGTATGGGGAGGACAGTGTATGGATGAGAGGACAACAAGTGTAGGTGAGGGGAGGACAACAAGTGTATAGGTGAGACCGTCAACAACAAGTGTATGTGGAGACAACAAGTGTATGGTGGGGAGACCATCAAGTGTGTAGGGGGCACAAGATGTATGGGTGGGGGACAACAACAAGTGTACAGGTGGGGAGGACAACAGTGTATAGGTGAGGAGGACATCATTGTATTGGGGAGGACAGCAACAAGTGTATGGGTGGGGGGAGGACAGTGTATGGGTGGGGACAGCAACAAGTGTATAGGAAGGGGGAGGACAACAACAAGTGTGTGGTAGGGAGGACAGCAACAGAGTGTATGGGTGGGGGAGGACAACAACAAGTGTATGGTGGGGAGGACAGCAACAAGTGTATAGGTGGGAGGACAACAACAAGTGTATGGGTAGGGAGGACATCAGCAGAGTGTATGGGTGGGGAGACAACAAGTGTATGGGGGAGGAGGACAGGCACAAGTGTATGGGAGGGAGGACAGCAACAAGTGTATGGGTGGGGGAGGACAGCAACAAGTGTGGGTGGGAGGACATAACAAATGTATAGGTATGGGAGGACAGCAACAAGTGTATGGGTGGGGGAGGACAGCAACAAGTGTATGGAGGGTTCAGCAACAGAGTGTATGGGTAAGGTGGACATAGAGTATGGGTGGGGAGGACAGCAACAAAGTGTGGGGAGAAAGCAAGTGTGGAGACAATAATAAGTGTGGTGGGGAGGACAGCAACAGGTCTTATAGGTGGGGAGGACAGCAACAAGTGTATGGGAGGTGGGGAAGTGTTGAAGGACAACAAATGTATGGGTAGGTGGGACAGGTATATAAAGTATGGGAAGGACAACAGCAAGTGTATAGGGTGGGGAGGACAACAACAAGTTGTATGGTAGGTAGAGACAGCAACAAGTGTGGGTTAGGTTAGGACAACAACAAGTGTATAGGAGGGCTGCAGTGTATAGTGGGAAGGACAACAACAAGTGTGGGTAGGGGAGGGACAACAACAGTGTATGGGTAGTGAAGGACAGCAACAAATTAGGTGGGGGAGGACAGCAACAAGTGTGGAAGTGGGTAGGAAAGCAACAGAGTGTATGGGTAGGGAGGACAGCAACAAAGTGTATGGGTAGGGAGGACAGCAACAAGTGTATAGGGTGGGGAGGACAAACAAGTGTATGGGTGGGGAGGACAGCAACAGAGTGTATAGGGGAGGACAGCAACAGTATGGGTAGGGTGGACAACAACAGAGTGTGTATGGGTAGGGAGGACAGCAACAGTGTATGGGTGGGGGAGGACAGAGTGTATAGTGGGGAGGACATAGCAAGTGTATGGGTGGGGAGGACAGCAAAAGTGTATAGGGTGGGGGGAGAACAACAAGTGTTATAGGTTAGGGCAACAAGTCTATAAGTGAGGGAGGACGTATGTAAGTGTATGGGAGGACAGCAACAAGTGTATGGTGGGGGAGGACAGCAAGTGTATGGGGAGGGACAACAAGTTTACATTGGGGAGGACAACACAAGTGTGGTGGGGAGGACAGTAAAACATAAGTGTGGGTGGGAGGACAGCAACAAGTGTATGGGACTGGCAGCAGATGTATGGGTGGGGGAGGACAACAACAGTGTGGGTAGGTGGGGACAGCAACCAAGTGTATGGTTGGGGGACAGAGTCATATGGGTGGGTAGGACTAACATGGGAGTGTATGGTGGGGAGGACAACAACAAGTGTGGATGGGAGGACAGCAACAAGTGTATGGGTGGAGGGAGGACAGCAACAAGTGTATGGGTAAGGAAGCAAGTGTATGGGTAAGGAGAACAGCAAATTATAAGGTAGAGGACAGCAACAAGTGTATGGGTGGGGAGGACAGCAAAAATGTATGGGTAGGGAGGACAGCAACAAATTATGGGTGGGGAGGTAACAACAAGTGTATGGGTGAGAGGACAGCAACAAGTGTATGGGTAGGGAGGACATAACAGTGTATGGGTGGGAGGACAGCAACAAGTGTATGTGGGGTGGGCAGGCAAATATGGGCAGGGGGGAGGGGACAACAACAAGTGTATGGGTAGGGAGGACAGCAACAAGTGTATAGGTGAGAGGACAACAACAAGTGTATAGGTGGGGAGGACAGCAACAGTGTATGTGGGAAGAGGACAGCAACAAGTGTATGGGTGAGGGAGGAGCAACTAACAAGTGTATGGGTGAGGACAGCAACAAGTGTATAGGAGGAACAGCAACAAGTGTGTGGTGGGGAGGACAGCAACAAGTGTACTTGGGTGGGGAGGACACAACAAGTAGTATGGGTGAGGGAGGACAGCAACAGAGTGTATGGGTAGGGGGACAGCAACAAGTGTATGGGTAGGGAGAGCAACAAGTGTATGAGGTGGGGACAGCAACAGAGTGTATGGGTGAGGAGGACAACAAAGTGTATAGGTGGGGGAGGACAACAACAAGTGTATGGGTGGGGAGGACGTCAACAAGTGTATGGGTAGGGGAGGACAGCAACAAGTGTATGGGTAGGGAGGGACAACAAGTTATAGGTGGGGAGGACAGCAAAAGTGTGGAGTAGGGGAGGACAGCAACAAGTGTATCAGTGAGGGAATTACAGCAACAAGTGTATGGGTAGGGAGGACAGCAACAAGTGTATAGGAGGACAGCATCATAAGTGATAGGTGGGGAGGACAGCAACAAGTGTATAGGTGGGGAAGGACATGTAACAGGTGTATGGGTAGAAGGACAGCAACAAGTGTATGGGTAGGGAGGACAGCAACAAGTGTATGGGTGGGGAGGCAAATGTATGGAAGGTGAGGACAGCAACAAGTGTATGGGGGAGGACAGCAACAATGGGTGTACAGGTGGGGAGGACAACAACAAGTGTATGGGTAGGGGAACGACAACAGGTGTGTGTGTGTGTGGAGGACAGCAACAAGTGTATGGGTATGGGGACAGCAACAAGTGTATGAGGTGAGGGAGGACAGCAACAAGTGTATGGGTGGGGGCATAACAGGAGTGTAGGTGGGGAGGACAGCAACAAGTGTATGGGTGGGGAGGACAGCAACAAATGTATATGGGTAGGGAGGACAAGCAACAAGTGTATGGATTGGGGAGGACGCAACAAGTGTATAGGTGAGGGGACAGCAACAAATGTATGGATAGGGGAGGACAACTGAAATGTATGGGTAGGTGAGGGACAGCAACAAGTGTATGGGTAGGGGGAGGACAGCAACAAGTGATGGGTAAGGGAGGACAGCAACAAGTGTATGGGGAGGGAGGACAGTAACAAGTGTATGGGTGAGGCAGCAACAAGTGTATGGGTGGGGAGGACAGCAACAAGTGTGATGGGTGGGAGGACAGCAACAAGTGTTATGGTGAGGGAGGACAGCAACAAGTGTATAGTGCTGGGACAGCAACAAGTGTATAGGGGGAGGAGGACAGTAACAAGTGTATGGGTGGGGAGGACAACAAAGTGTATGGGTAGGGAGGACAGCAACAAGTGTAATGGGTGAGGGAGGACAGCAACAAGTGTATAGGTAGGAGAGGACAGCAACAAGTGTATGGGTAGGGAGGACAGCAACAGAAGGTGTGGGTGGGGGAGGACAGCAACAAGTGTGTGAGGTAGGGGACAACAACAAGTGTATGGGTAGGGAGGACAACAACAGTGTATGGGTATGGAGACGCTTGCACAAGATTTGGTGAGGCGACCAGTAACTAGTGTATGGTGAGGCTTGTCATCAAGTGTATGGGTAGGGAGACACAACAATTGTATGGGTGAAGGGAGACAACAACAAGTGTATGGGTATGGTGAGAGGACTGGCAACAAGTGTATGGGTAAGGAGGACAGTAACAAGTGCATGGGTAGTTGAGTAAAGCAGTGTATAGGTGGGGATGTTGGTGCCTTGTATGGGAGGACAACAAAAAGTGTATGGGTAGGTGAGGACAGCATCAAGTGTATGGGTGGGGAGGACAGTAACAAGTGCATGGGTAGTTTGGGACAGCCAAGTGTATAGGTAGGGGAGGATAGCAACAAGTGTATGGGTAGGGGATGACAACAAAATGTGTATGGGTAGGTGAGGACAGCATCAAGTGTATGGGTAGGGGATGACAACAACAAGTGTATGGGTAAGGGAGGACAGTAACAAGTGTATGGACATAAAACCAAAAATATCAAACCCGATTTAGAATAGGTGGTAACAGTCGAGAGGGTCTGTAGACTGTCCACATGGTACACGCACATATCATCAGGTTACGATTTGCAGTCAATACCTGTACTGGCATTATTGGGGATCACCTTACTGGCCTATATCTGCTGCCCCAACGTCTAACAGGTTAAAAATACACACATTTTCTTGATGAAACTTTGCCAATAATACTTGAGGATGTGCCAATCAAGACACGTCAAACACTGTAGTACTGTACATGCATGATGGTGCCGCATCTCATTTTGCTCGAGTAACAACGCAAGACCTAAATGTTGAGTATCCTGGCAGGTGGATAGGGTGAGTTCTACTTATTGGATCACGTATAGCAAAGTGTATGGTACAGAAGTCCCGACTTATGAGGATTTGTGGCGCTGAGAACAGGACAGTGTCACAAGCATTTGGAACACAGCAGGAATCTTCGAACTTGTACGACAGTCACTTTTGCAACGCGGTGATTGTACTAGCAAGGCTGAATATATAATTTACACTCTAGATTTTATCACATTCCAGCACCATCTGCCATGTGGTATAACTCTGATATTATGGGGTTTTGACACTATGGTCATGGAGTTATTTATCATGAAGTAAATATTAGGAATACAAACCCACATACCACCAACACATATTGCTACTCAAATTTGCATGAGAGGTATTCAAGTACATTGTGTGTTTGGTAAATTATAACGCAACTGAGCGCAAAAAAGTTGATACAATTTTATTTTGTCAACTATAATACCATTAGAGATAATGTGTTGTGCCATTTCACAAACAGTAGCTTGGAAATGTTCCTAAAAGGTTCTATCTCCACACAGTCAAGGAAGTAGTGTGTGATGTTTCACCAAATACTTTACATTTAGTTTTATCTGGTAATACTTGTTAAAGTATGGCTGAATGTAATGGGGATTGTGATTTGGGGATCTACAACATATACCACCTACCCATATATTACCATCACATATACCACCAACGCATACACCAACATATACCACCAACACATACACCACCAACACATATACTATACTATCAACACACACATACAACCAACACATATACCACCAACACATGTACCACCAACACATATCCGAACAGCACATATACCACCAACACATAGACAGCCAACACATAGGCTATGCCACATACACACATACCACCAACACATATACCACCAAAACATATACACAACACACATACGACCATCACAAATACCGCCAACACACATTCCACCAACACATATACCACCAACACATATACCACCAACACATATACCACCATATACTATACCATCAACACACATAAAACCAACATATCCCAAAACATATACCACCAACACATATACCACCAACACATATACCACCAACACATATACCACCAACACATACTCACAAATCCGCCAACACACATTCCACCATCACATATACCACCAACACCTATACCACCAACACATATACCACCATCACATATGCTATACCATCAACACAAATACCACCAACACATTCCACCAACACATATACCACCAACACATATACCACCAACACATATACCACCACGCATATACCACCAAAACATATGCCACCATCACATGCTATACCACCAACACATACCACCAACACATACCACCAACACGTATACCACTAACACGGATATATGCTACCAACGCATTCCTCCAAGACATATGCCACCACCACTATTACCAGCACGCCTTATCCACCAACACACACTGCAAACACATATGCGACCAAGACATATACCATGAACACATACACCAACACAAAATACCACCAACATATGCACCACCAGCACAAATACTATACCACCAACACACATACCACCAACACATATACCACTAACACATATGCTACCAACACACATTCCACCAACACATATACCAACAACATATACCACCAACATATATGCTATACCACCACTACACTATACCACCAACACACATACCACCAACACATATACGACCAACACAAATTCCACCAACACATATACCACCAACACATATACCAGCAGCATATACAATCAACACATATACCTACATATACCACCAACACATACACCACCAACATATATGCTATACCACCACTACATGCACCACAACACACATGCCACCAACACATATGCGATAACCTAATTCACCAACACATATCCACCAACACAGCACCACCAACACATGTATGATCAACACATATGCCACCTACGCATACCACCAACACATATACTATACCACCAACACATACACCACCAACACAAATGCCCCAGCGCATGCCACCAACACATGCCATCAGCCCGACACGCCTTACATGCCACAAAACATGTCAACGCAACACATATACATCGACCCATATGCCACCAGCACGTATGCTATGCCACCATCACATGCTCTGCCAACACATATGCCATAAACATATGCCGCAACACATATACCATCAACCCATACACCACCATTACATATGCCACCAAAACATATAACACCAACACATATACCCATCAGCCATATCATCACATATGCCAACCAACACATGCACCACCAGCACATATGCCGCCAAGCCATATTCACCAACACATATACCATCAACACGCATGCTGCTCATCACATATACCGCAACACATATGCCACCTACATGCACCACCAACACATATGCCACCAACATATTCACCAAACGCATAATACCATCAACACATATGCTTGCCAATCACATATGCCACCGTCACATAATACCACCAACACATACTGCCAACGCACAAAATCTTGCACAGCACATATGCCACCAACACATGTATGCTATACCGCAACCCGCATATGCTATGCTACTAACACATGCACCACCAACACGCCATGCCATCACATACACCCGCAACGCACGTTTACCGAAAACACATATGCGACCAACACACATGCTACTACCGCCGCCGCAGCACGTATACCACCAGCACATATGCCCACAACCGCATATGCTACACCAACACATGTGCCACCAACACATATGCCACCAGCACATATCACCCACCAACACATGTCGCAACATATACCGCCAGCGCATATGCTATGCCGCCAACAGATATGTATGCCACACACGCATGCGACCAACCTGATTCAACCACATATGCCGCCAACGTATGCCACCAACACATATGCCGCAACACATATGCCATACCACCAACACATGCACCGCAACACATATGCCACCAACACATGCACCACCAGCACATGCCGCCAGCACATGCACCACCAGCGCATATGCTATGCCCAACACATATGTATGCCACTAACACATATGCCAACACATGCACCACCAACACATCATGCTATGCCACCAACACATATGCACCACCAACACATATGCCCCACAACACATATGCTATGCCACCAGCATGCACCGCCAACACATATGCAACACCTGTAAATCGACACATATGCCCCCCAACACGCATGCTATGCCACCAGCACATACCCCCAACGCATACACGATACCGCAACATATGCCCCCATCACATGCTATGCCACCAACACATGCACCACCAACACATACCCCCAACACATATGCTATGCCACCAACACATATACCTAGCACATGCATCAGCAACATATGCCCCCAACACATATGCTATACCACCAACACACACACCGCCAACATATGCGCAACACATATGCTATGCCACCAACACATATGCCCCCAACACATATGCTATGCCACCAACACATATGCCCCCAACACATATGCTATGCCACCAGCACATGCACCCATGTGCAACACATATGCCATCGGCTCATATGCCCCCAACACATATGCTATGCCACCAACATGCCAGCACATATGCCCCCAACACATGTGCATCATCATATGCCCCAACACATATGCTGTACCACCAACACATATGCCACCAACATATGCCTGACACATATGCTTATGCCACCAACACATATGCCACCAACACATATGCCACCAGCACATATGCCATCAGCATGTATGCCACCAGCACATATGCTATACCAGCGCATATGCTTCGCCAACACATGTACCGCCACATATGTGCCACCATCTCTATGGCACATATGCCGCCAGCACATATGCCATCGACACGTGTCTGCCAGCACATGTGCTATGCCGAACACGTATGCTATGCCGCCAGCACGTATGCCGCCAGCTTATATGCTATGCCGCCAACACATAGACCGCAACATCATGCCATCAACGCATATGCTTCCAACACGTATGCTATGCCGCCAGCACGTATGCCCCCAGCGCCATCATGCTATGCCGCCAACACATGCTATGCCGCCAACACATGTGCCACCAACATATGCCACCAGCACATGTGCCCCAACACATATGCTGTGCATCGGCACATATGCCACCAGCACATATGTACGCCGCCAACACATGCCACCAACACATGTGCACCACATGCCAGCACATATACCCAGACACCATGTGCCAATCAACACCATATGCCCCCAACACGTATGCTATGCCACCAACACATGTACCACCAGCTTATGTATGTATGCCGCCAGCACATATGCCACCAACACATATGCCACCAACACATGCACCATGTACATAATACCCCGCAACACATGTGCCACCAACACATACACCGCCAACACATGTCTGCCAGCACATGTGCCATCAGCACGCATGCTATGCCACCAGCACATATGCCATCAGCACACATGCCAGCAACATGTATACCACCAACACATATGCTATGCCACCAGCACATAACCGCCAACCCCATATGCTATGCCACCAGCATGTATGCCACCAGCACATGCACCACCAGCACGCAACCACCAGCATATGCTATGCCTGGCTACATGCACCGCCAGCACATGTCTATACCAGCACGCATGCACCGCCAGCACATGTGCCACCAGCACATATGCCATCGACACATATATTTAACCACGCCACATGCTATGCCGCCAACACATACCGCCAACGTAATGCTATGCCACAACACGTATGCCGTCGGCATATACCCCCAACACATATACCGCAACACATGTCTATAACACATATACCATATGCATACCACCAACATATACTATCAACACATATGCTATACCACCTGCACGTATACCACCAACACATACACCATCAACACATGCACCGCCAACACATGCCACCAACACCTATGCCATCAGCACGTATGCCCCCAACACATATGCTATGCCACAACACATATGCCCCCAACACATATGCTAGCCAACACATACACCGCCAACACATATGCCACCAACACATATGCCTCACACTATGGCAACACATAACAACACATATACCCCCAACACATATACTATACCACCAACATCTCACACATATACCATCAACACATATGCCACCAACACATATGCTATACCACCAGCACGCCCCCAACACATATGCCACCGCCAACACATACACCGAAACCACATATGCCACCAACACATATACTACCAACACATATAGCCACACATATCGCTTCTCTTCAACACATATAGCCCCCATCATATACTATGCCAACACATACACCACCAACACATACCCCCAACACATATACTATGCCACCAACACATATACCACCAACACATATGCCACCAACACATATACCAATCACCCTTATACCACCAACACATATACTAATACTTACCAACACATATACCCACAACACATATACCACCAACACATATGCTCCAACACATATGCTATGCCACCAACACATATCACCATAACATACCAACACACTTATGCTGTCACCAACACATATCTTACACACATATAATGTCACCAGCCACATATGCTATCCACCAACACATGTCATACACATATACCCCAACGCATTATGCTTGTCCGCCAACACATATACCAAATCACACATGTACCGCCAACACATATACTACCGCCAACGCTATATACCACCAACACATGACCGCCAACACATGCTATGCCACCATATACATTCAAATCAACACGTATGCCCCCAACACATATACTATGCCACCAGCACATATACCGCCAACATATATCTATACCACCAACACATGCCACCAACACATACCACCAACACATATACCACCAACACATATACTATCCACCAACACATACACCACCAACACATATACAACAACACATATACCCACACATACATATCCCACTACCTAACCATATACACCACACACATACCATACCAGCACCTATATACCCTGAACACATATACTATACCACCAACACATATACCACAACACATGTACCACCAACACATATACCACCAACACATATACTACCAACAACACATTTATTACTCCAATCACCACAAACCAATATACTATACCACCAACACATATACTATACCAACACATATACCCACCAACACATATACCACCAACATATACTATACCACCAACACATATACCACCAACACATATACCACCAACACATATACTATCACCAACACATATACTATACCAACATATACTATACCACAACACATATACTATACCACCAACACATATACCACCAACACATACCCATATACCATCATACATACCACCAACACATATACATCAACACATTACTACACATATACTATACCACCAACACATATACCACCAACACATATACCCAACCAACACATATACTATACCACCAACACATACACTATACCACCAACACATATACTATACCACCAACACATATACCATAACCAACACATATATACTATACCACCAACACATACTATACCACCAACACATACACACCCAACACATATACCACCAACACATATACCATCAACACATATACCCCCAACACATATACTATACCACCAACACATATACTATACCACCAACACATACACCATCAACACATATACCCCCAACACATATACTATACCACCAACACATATACCACCAACTTATATACTATACCACCAACACATATACCACCAACACATATACCACCAACACATATACCATCAACACATATACCAACAACACATATACTATACCACCAACACATATACTGTACCACCAACACATATACCACCAACTTATATACTATACCACCAACACATATACCACACAACATATATACCACCAACACATATACTATCAACACATATACTATACCACCAACACATATATTATACCAACAACACATATCCCTCAACACACATATATACTATACCCCAACACATATACCACCAACACATATACCACCAACACATATACCACCAACACATATACTATACCACCAACACATATACTATACCAACAACACATATCCCTCAACACATATACTATAAACCAACACATACACTATACCACCAACACATATACCATCAACACATATACCCCCAACACATATATACTATACCACCAACACATATACCCTCAACACATATACTATACCACCAACACATATACCCCAACACATACATATACCACCATCACACATATACCATCAACACATATACCCCAACACATATACTATACCACCAACACATAACACCACCAACTTATATATACTATACCACACAACACATATACCACCAACACATACACCACCAACACATAACCACCTACTTATATACTATACCACCAACACATATACCACCAACACATATACCACCAACACATATACCATCAACACATATACCCCATCATATACCCCAACACATATATACCACCAACACATATACCACCAAATACATATACCACCAACACATATACCACCAACACATATACCACCAACACATATACCACCAACACATATATACCCCCAACACATATACTATACCACCAACACATATACCACCAACACATACACCATCAACACATACACCACCAACACAATATACCCCCAACACATATACTATACCACCAACACATATATCCCCCAACACATATATACTATACCACCAACACATATACCACCAACACATATACCCCCAACACATATACTATACCACCAACACATACACCGCCAACACATATACCACCAACACATATACTATACCACCAACATATACTATACCACCAACACATATACCATCAACACATATACCACTAACACATATACTCCAAACACATATACTATACCACCAACACATATACTATACCACCAACACATATACCACCAAAACATATACCACCAACTTATATATTATACCACCAACATATACCATCAACATATACTACCAACACATATAATCCAACACATATACTATACCACCAACACATATACTATACCACCAACACATATACCATCAACACAATATACCATCAACACATATACCCCCAACACATATACTATACCACCAACACATATACCACCAACACATATACCCCAACACATATACTATACCACCAACACATATACTATACCACCAACACATATACCATCAACACATATACCACCAACACATATACCCCCAATACATATACTATACCACCAACATACATATATACTATACCACCAACACATATACCACCAACTTATATACTATACCACCAACACATATACCACCAACACATATACCACCAACACATATACCACCAACACATATACCACCAACACATATACCACCAACACATATACCACCAACACATATACTATACCACCAACACATATACCATCAACACATATACAACCAACACATATACCCCCAACACATATACTATACCACCAACACATATACTATACCACCCAACACATATA
>NW_024746541.1:6168377-6197469 GCF_018991925.1 Homarus americanus | reverse complement strand
CCACCAACTTATATACTATACCACCAACACATATACCACCAACACATATACCACCAACACATATACCCCAACACATATACTATACCCCCAACACATATACTATACCACCAACACATACACACGCCAACATATACCACCAACACATATACCATTAACACATATACCCCCAACACATATACTATACCACCAACACAATACACCGCCAACACATATACCACACCAACACATATATCATCAACACATATACCACCAACACATATACCCACAACACATATACTATACCACCAACACATATACCCTAACTCATATACTATACCACCAACACATACACCGCCAACACATATACTATACACCAAACACATATACCCCAACACATATACTATACCACCAACACATACACCGCCAACACATATACCACCAACACTTATACCATCAACACATATACTATACCACCAACACATATATACCACCAACACATATACCACCAACACATATACCACCAACACATATGCCACTAACACATACACCACCAACAATATACTATAACACCAACACATATACCACCAACACATATACCACCAACACATATACCACCAACACATATACCACCAACACATATACCACCAACACATATACCAATCACATATACTACCAACACATAAATACCACCATCACATATACTATACCACCAACACATATACCACCAACACATACACCACCAACACATATACCACCAGCACATATACTATACCACCAACACATATACTATACCACCAACACATATACCAACAACACATACACCACCAACACATATACCACCCAGCACATATATTATACCACCAACACATATACCACCAACACATATACCACCAACACATATACCACCAGCACATATACTATACCATCAACACATATACCACCAACACATACACCAATTACATATACCACCAACACATACACCACCAACACATATACCACCAATATATACCCCACCAACACATATACTATACCACCAACACATACACCACCAACACATACACCACCAACACATACACCACCAACACATATACCACCAAATACATATACCATTTACACATATACCACCAATACATATACCACCAACAAATACACCACCAACATACACCACCAACACATATACCACCAACACATATACAAATACATATACCACCAACACATACACCAACAACACATATACCACCAACACATATACCACCAACACATATACCACCAATACACATATACCACCAACACATACATCACCAACACATATACCACCAACACATATACCACCAACACATATACCACCAATACATACCACCAACACATACACCACCAACACATACATCACCAACACATATACCACCAACACATACATCACCACAACACATATACCACCAACACATATACCACCAACACATACACCACCAACACATATACCACCAACACATATACCACCAACACATATACCACCAACACATATACCACCAACACATATACTATACCACCAACACATATACCACCAACACCAACACATATCCACTACACATACACCACCAACACATATACCACCAACACATACACCACCAACACATATACCACCAACACATATACCACCAACACATACTCACCAACACATATACCACCAACACATATACCACCAATACATATACCACCAACACATACACCACCAACACATATACCACCAAACACATATACCACCAACACATATACCACCAACACATATATACCCACCGACACATACACCACCAACACATATTACCACGAACACATATACCACCAACACATATACCACCAATATATATACCACCAACACATACACCACCAACACATATACCACCAACACATATACCACCAACACATATACTATACCACCAACATACACCACCAACACATACACCACCAATACATATACACCAAACATATACCACCAACACATATACCATTTACACATATACCACCTACATATACCACCAACACATACACCACCAACACATACACCACCAACACATATACCACCAACACATATACCACCAATACATATACCACCAACACATATACCACCACAAATACATATACCACCAACACATATACCACCAACACATATACCAATCAACACATATACCACACACATACACCACCAACACATATACCACCAACACATATACCACCAACACATATACCACCAATACATATACCACCAACATATACCACCAACACATACACCACCAACACATATACACCACCAACACATATACCAATAACATATACACCAACACATATACCACCAACACATATACCAACATATATACCACCAACACATATACCACCAACACATATACCATTTACACATATACCACCAACACATATACCACCAATACATATACCACCAACACATACACCACCAACACATATACCACCAACACATACACCACCAACACATATACCACCATCACATACACCACCAACATATATGCCACCAACACATACTCCACCAACACATATTCCACCATCACATACACCTCCAACACATATACCACCAAGACATACACCACCAACACATATACCACCAATACATATACCACCAACACATACACCACCAACACATATACCACCAACACATATACCACCAACACATATACCACCAACACATATACCACCAACACATATACCACCAACACATACACCACCAACACATACACCACCAACACATACACCACCAACACATATACCACCAATACATACACCACCAACACATACACCACCATATACCACCAATACATATACCACCAACACATATACCACCAACACATATACCATTTACACATATACCACCAACACATATACCACCAATACATATACCACCAACACATACAGCACCAACACATACACCGCCAACACATATACCACCAATACATATACCACCAACACATACACCACCAACACATATACCACCAACACATATACCACCAACACATATACCACCAACACATACACCACCAACACATACACCACCAACACATATACCACCAACACATACACCACCAACACATACACCACCAACACATATACCACCAACACATACACCACCTAAACCTATACCTCCAACACATACACCACCAACACATATACCACCAACACATACACCACCTAAACATATACCTCCAACACATAATGTATATCATAAACATGTGACACATCCTTTTTGAAGCTCGTTAGTGTTATGACACATACACATACCAGTTCAAATTATTAGTACAGCTGAGACCATTTCATTCTTTAAGGGTGAGTGTATACATCATAACACCATGCGTCACTGTCATGAGTGAAACACATGACATAGTCAGTGTTCTCGCGGACTTGCTCCCAAATTAATGCGCTTGTTGAGTGACTCATACATGTCCGTACTTTAATAATACACGTGTCCATATACATGACTGAGACCTCACGTGGTCAACACTGATGTACACATTCAATAGTCACTCAGTGCGCGCGCACGCTTGTGCATGTGTGTGTGTGTTTTTGGGGGGGGGAATGAAAACTTTTTCGGCATGAGTCTGTGTGTGTGTAAATTAGTAAATGTAGAGAAAATGCTCGGTTATCTGTGTGTGTATGTACAGTGCACATTATACTAAGGTTGAGTCTGCAATTCCTTATATATATTTATATGAAAACTTACAGATAACGACAATGCTTCTTATCGTATATATATATATATATATATATATATACGATAAGAAGCATATATATATGTGTGTGTGTGTGTGTGTGTGTGTGTGTGTGCGTGCTCTTAGTTAATTAAGGTTCATCACGGTTAATCAACAGCATTTGTTGTTGGGTAACTTTAGATGTAGCCTGGTGCCGGGTACGGTAATTTGCTGCTAATCATTATATGCTACCAGTATAACCCACCCGTGTTGGTAAATTACTATTATTTATTGTAAACTACTAGTGAAGCTTAGTGTTTTCATTCTTTACCACTACTATAACCCAACTGTGAAGGTTTATTATCGTAAATTTGAACCAAGGGATTTAGGAACTACATCTGGAACATATTGGAGAATAACCGCAGATAAGGAATAGTCGGCAACAAAGACCAACAACAAACTAAGAGCATTATAGGTAGAGGGAGGATGGAAGAGCAGCTGAACAATATTCCACGATTAACACACTCCAACAAACGCTGTATTGTTACCAATTACCTGAAAAGCGATGACAAACTCGTTTATAATTAATTTATTATTGTTGACTGCATTTAATATCGTAGTCATATTCATGGGATTTGTGTTAAGGGAAAATGGAATTCATAATTAAGGATGTCTCGTATTTCCATAATAATTAGTGAATCAGATTGGATGAGGAGTGGTAGGATGAGTGTGATGAGCTTGTGGTGGCGGGAAGAATGATGTGTAACTAGGAGCTGATATAAGGGGCTGCTTATAGGGAAGTAAAGGTATGAACAAACCGATGGTAAAGCCTTATTAACAACCTAGATTTGGGCCCAATATCGTAACGCAACTTACTCTCTCCAGTTCTTTCTCCACGTCCCTGTCTTCCTTAATGGGTGAGACTGAGGAGAATATCTTTGGGTCCGACATTTGGCGTCGGTGTCCCCTGCGGCGGTGGTTCCTAGGGGAAGAGTTGGCCGACCCTGTGGTATTGCTCGTGCCAGAAGTCATGCCCAGACGACGTTGTATTTCCATTCTAAAAATCGAAACAAAATAACACATGCATATTATATGGTACACACTGCCGTCTCTGGAAGCCAGGCTATAACACTAATTTGCTGTAATTTGAAATTTACTCAATTCTGAGCAGTATGAGAAGCACACAGACAAGTATTTCCTGATTCGGCATTGTGCTGAAGGTCGACTCGCACGCTGAAAATAATTATTGCCAGGATGAAATTAGTATGAAACATATTATATTCTTTGGTAGATCTTAACTTTTTCATAATGGAGTTTATCATGTTCTTTCTTAAATGTTTCAGGTGCGTGCCAACCTCCGAGTTTAGCTTGCAAGCATGACTGACAGGGGACCAAGCATGCTTCATCAGAGTAGTCTCCAAGCCTCACTTCGTCTTGCTAGTCGAGTTATAGCAGGTGATGGAGGCTGGTAATGAAACAGCTTGGAGGGGAGGTTCATAAGCGTGGCAATTCTAAGCAGGGGCAAAGGACCAGTTCAGTCGCTCTGTGTTGTTTACTTGGCCCTTCCGAACTAAAGCCAAATGTTTTTGTACGGATGCTTTACAGTACTGTATATATATATATATATATATATATATATATATATATATATATATATATATATATATATATATATATATATATATATATATATATATATATATATATATATATATATATATATATATATAAAGGTAAGGCAAACTATTCTTAAGAAGAAAATGGGCAACCAAACTGGTCATTTCCCGGGCAGGGTTAAACAAACCTCTGCTTGAGCGATAGCGATCCTGAGTAGCTAGAGGAGGCGAGGCGGTCAAGTTCCCGACGCAGGCGGCCGTCCCTTTCCTTGTCCTTCTCGGTGAGGGCACGGCGTCGGTCCTCGTGCAGCCGCAGCAGCTCCGCCTCCAGCATTGCTCGTCGATCAGTGGTAGTCGATTTGAGCTCCTCCTGCAGTTGGTCCTTCAGGTTCTGCATGTATTCAGGGAGCTGGCGGGACCGATACAAATGGCCTGAGCATTCCAGCATGCAAGTCCAGATGTTTTACACTACTAAACAAATCTCAACCCTCTAGTTATCAAGTAACAAAATCCCTCGTTTTAACATGCTAAAATATGTCCTGTATTCATTATTTTGAAAGACAGTTTATAGACGTTTAACGTGCACACTGCAAAGCCAAATAAAAGAAAATCTAAGACAAAATGGTATATGTTGTATTGAGGGTCGGTAAAAAGAGCCGATCTAGTCTACATCAAACCACCAGGGTAGGTGGAGTCCCTCCAAGCATATGACTGGAAAAGGGGGCTTTAAAACAACCTAACTTCTGGCACGAACTTGGCAAGCTCAAAATCCTTATAGAGACACTATGTAATAACCAATGTCCTTACCTCAACCTTAGTCGACTTTTCACATATCTGTTCAAAGTATATTCCCTGGCCTTTGTGTGGAAGACATGCGTCATGATCTATGTAGATCCTTCGAATTAAATTACTGTTTATACCAGATTGTGTCAACATATTACTATTAATAAAATAGAAGGAACTGCAACACATAGAAACAATATTTACTCCTATACTCTACCTCCATTATCACTCACACATAAAGAAGGAACTTGGGAGGTTGAACATGTGGCAGCAACTTTATAACTTATACTTCCTACGAATATCATACGAAGGATATCTGCCTTATTTTAGTACTCCTGACCTAAGGTCAAGAGGAAGATAATGGTGCCTAGTCATTTTCCTAGGAAGAAGAGTAAATCTAACAGTACAATTAACTTTAAAAAAAAATTATGAAAATTATTGGTCAATGTCAAGTATACCAAACTTTTAATTCATGAAAATTAATATATGATTACCACGAATTAATAATGTACATAGTCATAATATATATATATATATATATATATATATATATATATATATATATATATATATATATATATATATATATATTAAGTCAGATAGACAAAGGCGAACTTGGGTCCGGGAATTACAAACAAAGATATGACCTATATATATATATATATATATATATATATATATATATATATATATATATATATATATATATATATATATATATATATATATATATATATATTGTTAAAACCTGTCAGACAATTTGTGTAATGGGTAATGTTTACATGTATTCGCCGACACTACGTGCTTTGTTCGACTAGCCTGGGAAAACTTGGAAAGCTTGTGATTTCTTGGAATTTTCTACATAATCAGATATATTTATACGAGATGCTCATTACCCATTATGTACTCACGCGTTCAGTGGTTGTGAATGGAAGCGACAACCTATTGTCTGCTTCCACTCTGCACACATGACATTTACATGTTCAGTGTTAAACTTGAAATCTTATCATTCAGAATCTGCCTCTGTTAATCTGTATCACACTATAATAACAAGTGTCAGCATTTGTGATGCTCCAAGGTCCTGCCGGGAAGCGAGCATAAGAGTGAAAAATGAAAGTAGGGCCCGTGTCAGCTGTGGTTGTAGTTCAGTTGCCAATTCATTAATATAATTTTCTTCATTATTTAAGCAAATATACGAACATTTGGAAACTTCTCATGACCCTAAATAACGATGAATAGTTTATTATTATAAAAAAGTTACCTTTGGTTTGTTTAATATTTATCCTGACAGTGATACAGCCGAAAACAGATCCATCAATCACAATCACCGTTACATACAGCCTTCCTTTACCAAGTATTGCCAGATAAAATTGTGAGCACGCGACCCAGGATGGGGTCGGTGCATCTTTGGCTGACTGTACAGTACATTAGGAGGCAGCATGGCCGGTACTGCATTCGACCGCATTCACTTCCCCAAGTTGTAAACTTAGGTACCAATTTATAACTGGATAAACTGGAAGCACCCAGGGATGGAACCACAGTGCCTTGGAACAGGAGGCGAGCGATGTATCCACTCGACCGCAACATAAAAGGTATATTATAGGTGTATATCATTGCTCTCGCATATTTTAGCACTAAAAATGATACACGCTTTCTGTATATATGATGAATTGAAACACATTCGTTCTATTGCACAGAAACTTGGGTACCCTTCTGTGTTTGTTGATCGCTGTTTTAAAAGAGCTAAAAAATCCTTTCATTCCTCTCAAACCAGACAAGTTCCTACACTTAAGAATATTTTGACTCTGCCCTATCGTAATGAATTTGTCCCGTTAGTTCGGTCCCTCAAGCTTCTAAATATTAATGTTGTTTTCAAGTATGACTCAACCATTACCAATATGTTAACAAGGAATAGCCCAAGTTTGAATGTAAATGGAAGTGTTTATTGTATTCCATGTAGCAAATGTAATTGTAATTATGTAGGTCAGACAGGAAAAACACTGCAGCTCAGAATCAAACAACATAAGTATAATATCAGAACTGCATCTGAAAGCAGTGCCTTGTTCGTTCATGTTAGGAATAATAATCACCCCATTGCTTGGGATAAAAGCTTAGAAGTATTCAAATCATCTTGTGTCTCAGAAAGACTTCTGGTTGAAGCTAGTTTGATTAAGGAATTAAAATCAATAAACCTTAGTGATGGTCAGTTCAAAACTGATAATCTGTTACATAAATTTATTTGTCAGTGGCCCAAGGTTAAAAATGCTTTGAAAACCTTTGATCTAGATGTATGATAGTTATTTTGTGGGTCCCTTTTTTCTGACCTGACCTGGCTAGTCACGTCACCACCCTTCTCTTAAGCTCCTCTACGTGTGTGTTGGTGTGGGGATTAGTGGATGTCATCATTATGACCTGACCTCATGTTTTTAGGTCACCCTGTATATTTAAGCCTCTCTCTGTCCATGTAATCCAGTTGCCTCTGAAGATGTCTTGAATAAAGACGAAAGCTAGGTACTCCGTTGTTTCCATTTTCCCGTGTGATTTTATCAAGATATATATATATATATATATATATATATATATATATATATATATATATATATATATATATATATATATATATATATATATATATATTAGGATAGCATTTTTTTTATTGGTCTAAATCAATGGAAATTAATTCTTACATGGAAAATTTATTCTGATACATTTTTGTCTTCGTTTACTGTCGTTATATAGCAAAATTATACCTTATGTAAGTTAGGTTAGATTAGGTATGAAACTTTTTATTTACCGGTATATGTATCTTTATGATCGATTTGATCGTAAATAATAGTAAGCTGACAGAAGGTGTGTGCCACAAGGCTGACTGCAGATTTTCCTAGCTGCCATCATAGGGAATTTAAATCACGAGACGAAAGACTTGGTGTATTTTACCACACTGACCTCATTCAAAACTCCTTCCTCACACAACACCTGACGTAATCCACGAGGGGGGACAACTTTTTGGAGTTAGCCTTGACGACTGAAGAGGCAATGGTAGACGAGGTCCACGCCAGGGAAAAACTAACTCCGCCCAGCGACCATAACCACACAAAGGTGGAATACAGTCTTTGAAAGTCGGGATAGAGTAAGGGAGGAGGACTAATATAACGTTAACCATGATGGACAAGCTAAGGACGGGTCTGTATTCAGACAAATTATTCCAAATATTTATGGCGACAAAAGTAGAGGCGTTTAAAGCCTGGAAATAAAGGAAGAGAGGGAGTCAAACCAGGTAGATGAATCCCAAATGCAGGAAAGCCAGCAGAAGAAAATTCCACCTGAGGAAGAAATACCGGAGCAAAAACATCGCGTAAGCTATGTAGTATACAAAAGAGCCCTACAGGTGGCCAGTCAGGTATCCATATAATTTAAACGGCACTTCGAGATGAAATTAACCCAAACTGTTAAGAACGATCCCAAATATTTTTATGCATATCTCAGGTTGAGAATTAATTAAGAGAGATAGTAATTACAGAAGAGATCATGAAAAAGAAAATAGCCACCTTGAAATAATCAAAGCCCCTGGAGAGGACGGAACACAGACGAAGATGATACAGGAGCTGGCAAACGAAAATTGCACTTAACTAATAATCCTATTTGCCACAGAGTTCTATTTCTCACATTTTTTATCGTTTTGGGCTAATGTATTTCTAAATTTGTTACACACACACTTAAAGACCTTTGTTGTTGAAGCGCAGTGATATCATTATAATAATAATAAGAAGAAGAAGAACAACAACAGCCTATTCAAGATTCTATATCAAGAAACATTGTTAAGGAACTAGAAATCAGCCAACGTCACCCCTGTATACAAGAAGGGAAAAAAACCGAGCATAGTCTTGTCTACGTAGCTTAACATTTTTTATGGAAACAGTAAGAGAATACGTGCACCAAGGCTTACCAGTGGATCTGTTCCAGTGTACATGGACTTCATGACAAAGTTCCACGTCCACATCCAAGCACATGGCATCAAAGGTAAAATATTGAAGTGGATGAAAAAACTAGCTCGAGTACCACATGGATCTATCCTTTGGTCCACCATGTTCGTAATCTAAATTAAGCCACATGGTTAAGTTTGTGTTTGTCACGAAGATATTTGGAAAGGTAAGAAATGCAGATGTTATCGCAACCATGCTCAAAAATATATCTGCAAGAGCTGTTCAAATGGTCGCTAGACGGGCAAATACTTGTTAACTCGACGCGTAGGATACAACACCATTAATCAAAACTATTTATTGATAAAGTTGATAAGCACAAAGGTCTAGGCGTCATGATAGACCAATCACTGAAAGAAGTGCAACAGGCGGGAGCAGCAGGGAAAAACCCAACCGATATTTTGGAATTATAAGTTATACAGTTCTTTCACATACTCAAATAAGTAAATGTTCCTTCTTTTTTAAAAGCCTCGCATACATCCCCCTCTGGAATACTGTATAAAGGCATGGAAACCTCACCTCCAGAAAGATCTGACATCTCTAGAAAAAGTGCAACACAAAGCGACTAAGATGGCCCCTGAATTAAATAATCATTACATATGTAAATGAATGGTTTCATAAAAAACTAACCTCACTTAACCTAAAGAAACTCTTATCCTACCTAACCTAATTAAGGCATAATTTGCCTATCTTATGTTGAAAAACGAGGTCTTTAATGAAACAGAGTAGATTTTACCATATACTATTTAATTTACATTAAGTTGTAGCAATAAAAAAAAAATTATACTTATATGGCATAAACATCTCACACACACATATAATATATATATATATATATATATATATATATATATATATATATATATATATATATATATATATATATATATATATATATATATATATATATATATATATATATATATATATTTATTATTTATTTATTTGCACTAATTATTTTATTATTTAAAGTTTAAGCCTAAAATATATCAGTCCGATCAAGACTATATAATTTGTGGATTTATTTGTTATTGTATTGTAGGTCTCCATTTGACTAACGATAGACAGTACTGTATATTGTCTCTACATGTAAGTAACGCTTAATAATCGACCAAATGTAAGTGCTTGATATATGAAAATACAGGCAGCGTCTACAAAGGAACACGAAAAACCTTTTTATAAAACAAAGTATCCGTAATTGATCTAAATATGACCTAAAATATTTACATAAGTAACATGTGAAAAGGCATTTAAGGCTTAGTATGACTAGGTAAAGAAAGAATGTCTTTTAGGTTAGGAATAAAAAGTTTTAGTTATGGTTAGAAATTAAGAATATACATTATATCAGTTAGTCGACAAACGAAGGGGTCGTTAGACAGTTTAAAATATGAACAAATGATAGACAGTAGTACAAAATAAGTGTTGTAGACTCCCTACACCCGATAAAATGGGTATTTTTAGACAGCTGATAAATGAATATTGTTAAGCAGCCGACCATGTACTGTAAGTTCGACAAACTAATATCCAAGAAATAGTGTGAGGGGTAGGGATGAGTAACTCCCACTTACTATACAAAATCCCTCCACCCCGCTTCACTCTTGTCACACATCACTTCTAGTACATTTTAGCATTGCTCTTCAGCGACTACAGTAAAGTTACTGTGAACAATAACGACAGCAACATAATTTGTTTTTACATTATAGCGTTGTTTTAATATTCAGCCAAGCAATTTGTCGATGAACACACTCCTTCAGGGAAAAGAAACGAAATGGATCACGTAATAAAGAAGCAGGAGGAAGCAGCACCGGAGGCAGCTAGGATTCCACCTCCGACCACAGGCTTCAGGATAACTACCATTATCCTCGAAAACAGAAGCAAAAGAGATTACACAATAAGAAAAACACACAATCAAATACGCTTACAAGGAACCTGCCACACACAAGCGATATACCCATTTGTTCACGAAAGACAGCTTGATGGAGAACAAATCAGAGACAATTCAGGGCTTTAGGAGCCTTCCAGTACAGTAATGTAGCGATCTGTACTCTCAGGGATATCATCGAGGGTGGAGAAAATAGGCACACTCACCTGTATATAACAGTTATAGTCAATGGGAAAAAGATAACGCTTATATAAAGAATTTCCTTACAGAATACAAGCAAAAAATAAACAATAAAATAAATAGAAGATGAAGAAAAAGTAGTTGCAAATCTATAAAAAATTTCTTGATAATATTGAAAAATACTTTACAAAATCTTTTTATGATAACCAGAAGAGTTATTACTGTAATACCTCACACCACTTCCCGTCCACACGACTCGTCCTATCATTTGCTGACACAATAAATATTCATAAGAAATGTGTCGATTACTGTTGCAGACACGTAGTTGGAAGACACTGAACATTGGTACATAAAGATATCGAATGTGATACACTTTGGGCCGTAAAGTGATAGATGCACTTTGGGTCATAAAGTGATAGATGCACTTAGGGCCGTAAAGTGATACATTTAGGGCCGTAAAGTGATACACTTAGGGCCATAAAGTGATACACTTAGGGCCATAAAGTGATACACTAAGGGCCGCAAGGTGATACACTTAGGGCTGTAAAATTATACACTTAAGGCCGGAAATTCCATTTCCTCGTCATATCAGGACAAGGCGACAAACAGGAAAGTTTCTCTGCCCTTCTCGTTACTGTAGTATCTGAGTCCGGACCACAAACACCACCAGCGACCACCACACTACTCTCTCCACTGCATTAATCCAGACGTCAGCAGCCTCAACACTCTTCTATGACCAAGTAATGTTTGTCCACAAATTTTCTCAGCAAGCAAAGGCCACAATATCAGAAAATAATGTTGGAATAGCTGATTATTGAATTTGCCTTTCTCAAGTTATTGAACAAAATATAATGTTGTACTAACAAATGAACAAGACTGACAAGAAATGTGTGCCCCCCCCCCCCCACTATTATATGTGTAAGTCTGGTGAGCAATCATTCATCCCGTCTTGAAACATTTTTAACACACATATTTTTTTTCAGTAATTCAAGTGATGATTAGGTTTTAGATATCCTTACAAGACTTGTAATAGTAGTTCAGGTCATGAAGATTGTGGGTTGTCACTATTTGGTCAACATTCAGCATCCATCTCGATATATTTTGAACATAAATTTTTTGGGTACAAGTGATTTTTCGACCTTGACTCAAGGTTTCTTAGTGGTGATTAAGACTAGAACTTCATATTTTACATTTGTCGTGCAGGTTTGCTTCAGCCTGGCTCGAGAAAACTGAAACACCATTTTTTTTTGTATTGGAAACCTGTTGACCTTGATCCGTGAACTCCAACAGCCATACAGGTCAAGAGACATTAACTTTTGTGTAAGATTGGTAAATATTCATTCTTCCTCTCTTAAGATACCTTTTTGACCTTCAATGAATGAGGTTGAGAACTTTATCAGTTACTCGGAATTTTGGTATTTTCATTTTGAGGACTTTCTGCTACTGATATGTAATCCACAACCCCCAGAACATATACTGTACAGGCCTTGAACCTTATATGCAATGTTTCTCGTAAAAGTGTGGTTAAAATCCGTCTATCTCATCTTTAAAAATCTTGTACTGTACATAAACAAGGATATACAGTATCATTGAGTTTTTTTATATTAAAACTTAACATTTTATGAATGTTTTTCAAACAAAATTCCCAGGATTTTTGTGTAATACCAGTGATGAAAGTTTGATAAATATCCATCCATTAATTCATCTTCCAAGGTGTGTAAATTATTAAGATTAACTTGACGGGACAGCATAAATAGCTGGTGAGAACTGGGGACTGACAGATCTATCATCAACTTGGCTTCTGGTAATAAAGAAAAACATTTTAAACATGTCACACATGTCCCCACAGAAAGCCTTCAAAAGTCCCTCAGCCAATAGTCTCTTTTTTTAGCTGACGGTAATAGGTCCTCCTTGCAGCTCATTGGGTCATATATTAGGTTCGATTAATATTGATACCCGGTATATCATAAATAAATCCAGGAATAGCAAAAACATACCTAACGTAGGTTAGGTTAAGTAAAATTTTGTTTGAAACTTTTCAATATATGTATATTATGATAAACATGATCATTTATGGTCAGTCGAAAATTTCCCTCAACCACCCCCCACCCAAAAAAAAAATAATACAGAGAAGTTATCGGTAATCAGCAGTTATCCTTATATTATGTATACAAACAATACCTCACTTGTCGGGAAGCAGACCTAAGACATCTGCTTGTGAACAGGGAATGCCACCACTACGTCACAAGGACAACAAAAGCAGTTCTAGGCTTTGTTATATTCCACACAAAGCCTGTTCATCAGGCTTGTTAGGCGCCGTAAGCCTCCATTGGGGACTGCCCGTGCCAACTATGTGGTCCGAGTAGCATTTTACCGAATCCAGCTAGGAAACACAAGGCTACATATACAGCATATATCACTAGTCCATATAGCACGCAGACTTCCATATACAAACAATACCTCACTAGTCGGGAATCAAACCTTGGACCTCTGCAGAGGATTGCTCTTGTTGTCCCTGTGGTGTGGTGGTAGCGATCCCTATTCGCACGCAGAAGTCCAGGGTTCGATTCCCGACTAGTGAGGTATTGTTTGTATAAGGAAGTCCGCCTGCTATATGGACTGATATATATATATATATATATATATATATATATATATATATATATATATATATATATATATATATATATATATATATATATATATATATATATGATGATTCTGTAATTTTTTAATGCTGGTGACTCTCTTCTTACCATCCCAAACGCCCTAGTTTGAAGCCTTTCAACTAGCAGCCCCTACCCATATTGTTTACCAGTGTATATGATGCAACAAGAGGGAAAATCGACACACCAGCCATACCCTTATATGCGGAACCACCAAGAGATGGACATGCATAATATAACGAAGATAATGACAACATGAAGAGGAGTCCGACTACTGCGGGCTGCCCAGCACAAAGAGAACTACAGGTCTATGGATACGACAAGCATCCAGACGGAATCACACTTTCCCCTTGGAAGGATGGTTGACAGCTGATATGAGTCTACATTTGTGCTTCTACCTTGGCGTCTACGTATTTCCACCTCAGTGTAGCTGGAGCAGAACAGTAAGCCTTACAGAAAACCACGAGGAGGCATTGTACTGGAACCTGACCCAAGAACAAGTCCCAAGAAGGCAGAAGACCGGGAGCCTGAGGTACCAAGGTCCTGAAGTTCCTGGGCCATTAACACTCGTGATGCTAACAAAGGGCACTGCATGTGGTATAAGTGTAAACGAGAAGTTCACTCTGCTATACTATGATACCAGAGGCTCATTCTGTTTTACTATGATACCAGAGGCTCATTCTGCTTTACTATGATACCAGAGGTTCATTCTGCTATACTATGATACCAGAAGTTCACTCTGCTATACCATTATACCAGAGGTTAAAATTGTTACGTCATAATACTCGAGTTTAAAATTGTTGCGACTTAATGCTGAAAAGTTCAACTACTGCTGGGGCACACAAGAGGTCAATGTTCTTATAACATAACGTCATCGTGCGGTGACCAAGCGGACACAACACTCGCTTCCTATCTTAAGGACGGCTGGTTCGCGCCTCGTTAATTCAACTGTAAAATATTACAGTAGCAAACTTTATAGATGAGAAAGAAGAGGAGGGGTTGTACAGTGTCGGTCACCCTGGTTCCTTGTGTACCTAAGGGTTGGTATATAAACTGCCTCTACAGGACCCTCAGACCAAAGGGAAATGCTTTCCCTTTATTTTTTCATAATGGCAGAGGTTCAAGTGTTGCACCAGTGGTTCACATTTTTGTGTTATAACATTAAAGGGTCATTTATTGAATTTCAACGTCAAAGGTTCACACTACTACACCATAATACCAAAGGTTCACACTACTGTACCCTCGTACCAATGGTTCATAATACTGCATCATCACACTAAAGGTTCAAACTAGCACAACACTAACCAGACTCGCGCTGCTTAACAAGGGACTTAAGGTGGGTGAAAGAGGATAATGACTTAGCTGGATGAGTACACAGACCTCCAAGGTGTAGGGAATTGTGGTGATTCTTTGCGAATGGTTATGTAGCTGGAACAGTGAAATATTCTAGTCTTGGGTGACAGCGTGTGCAGAGGTTGGAAATAAGAATTGATTGAGACGTACAGCCAGAAATTGTAAACTAATCCATTGTGCCACTATTTCGAAATACTAAAATGGTGTTCTGTGAACAACTGAAAAAAAAAAATTGTTGACAATGTCAGGCTATGTGTGAAATACAACAAAGCCTAAGTTAGCTTTAGGTGTCCTTGTGGTGCCGTGGTAGCGCTCCGTGCTCTTTTGCAGAGGTCCTGGTTTCCTCTGATAGAAGTTATAAGTGATAATGAAGGACTAAAAGTTAATGGTAATGTGATTACAAATAAACGCTTTGCAGATGAGACTGCTCTTATCACGGATATTGAAGAGGCATTACAAAAACTCGTTAACAGCTTAGTAGAAAAGGGTGAAAAATATGGTTTAAGAGTTACTGCTGTAAAGACAAAAGTAATGGATGTCTCCAAAGTGGAAATAAATCCTATAATAAAAATTAAAGTAGGCAACAGTTAACCTAAACAAGTGGAAAATGCCTTGTATTTGGGAAGAAACATTACCTGTGATGGTAGCTGTACGGAAGAAATCAAAACAAGAATGAGGCAAGCAAAAAGAGCATTCAATAATTTAAAAGACCTAATGAAAAGGGAAATAAACCTAAATTTGAGTAAAAGGCTGCTGAAAGGTTTTATATGGCAAGGACTGATGTATGGGTCAGAAGCGTAAACACTTTCAGCAGACACCAGAAAGAGGTTGGAGGCCTTTGATATGTGATGTTATATGCCAGTAGTCCCCAACCTATGGTTCGCGGGCGCCATCCATATTATGGAGCCCGCGAGGGTTTATTAGAAAATTGGAAATTATTTGTGATTGCTTGTAAGAAAGAAATTAACGAAAATATGTAAGAACTTGCTACAACTGTCGTGTCCAGGACGTGTGTATATACCCCAGACTGGGCCCAGAGAGAGAGCCATCCTTCTCACTGGGGTAAATACACACGTCCTGTCCAGGAGCAAAGGTAAAAAGTATGTAACTGGTAACAATTAAACGTGTAAAACTGCAAATAACTGTATAGTGTATATAATATGATTTTTCTTGAATGTAGATCCAAAGTCTTGGCTCCCTCCACTATATTTACAATGATAAATGTGGCCCAGGGCCTACAAAAGGTTGGGGACGAATGCGAAGAAAAAGCTATACTAGCAGAAAAACAAATGAAAAAGTACTAAGATTAGTAAAAACTTCAAAGAAATACTTGAAATGTACAGAAAAGGAAAAACAAGATATTTTGGTCATATAACTAGTGATGAGTGAATAATAACAGATATATTAATGGACAATGTTGAGGGTAGGAGGACCAGAGGAAGGTAGAGACTAGGGTGGATGAATGAAATTAAAAACTGAGTCACAAGAGAAATACAAAACCTTAGACATATAGGATTGGTAAAAAACAGTTCGGGAAAGTTTGGCGTGGAGGACTGTGGTCGCCAACCCTCAATAAGGACGGTACTCTGAGTCAGGAATCAAAACTGGGACCTTTGCATAGGTACTCCTTTTAGTTTTGGGAGGTTCTCTTAATCAAGGTAGGATAAAAACTCAAATAGTTTTGGAGAGGGAGTTCGATCAGAGAAAAATTGATGCTCGTGAAGAGTTTTCTTACGAGGCATATTTTCAGAATTACTAAGTTACAAAGGCACATTTGGTGTGCTTCTCCCCGGGATGTGCCTCCCCCCGGGGTGTGCCTCCTCCCGGGGTGTGCCTCCCTCCGGGGTCAATCAATAAAAAAAACTTTTTGGAATAAATTCAAATTTCTTTATATTTTTGAGCAAATAAAATAACCGTGTTACAATTTTTCTCAATTGAAAGATTTTATAATCAGTCATACACGAATTACTATGATAGTTATCTGGCTGTTATCTTACCATGATAAAAAAAAAATATGATGGTAAAAACTTATAACGACAAATATTGCACAAATCAACAAAAAAATTAAATAAATAAAATACTCTATCATATCACTCATTGATGAAGCAGCTTTAGGCTAAATAGGCATAAATGAAAGTTACAACAATGTCTTAATTGCTCGGGTAAATAAGGTGTAGTTAATTTCTTCCTTTCATTAAATAATATTCTAAATGAAAGTCGAACATTAATCACAGAGAGTCGGTAAATGGAACAGATTATCACTAGGTAGTTTACTGCGAGCATCAAGTGGTCTCATATTGACCTCAGAAGTTTTGAGAGTTTTTCCTTCAGTGACTTTGATGGGATACATTGTTTATTTGTTCTAAAACCTGATGATGTTGAATAAGGAGAACAATAACTGCACAATAGATTTTTCTAAGGTTTCTATCATAAGATATTGCTGAGAAGGAATCAAAAGCGTTTACAATTAACAAGGATTATTGGTAACACCCTTTAGCATAATAATTAAATTATAAATGTTTATAATTATCCAATCAAGAACGTGTGTCTGCTGGAGAGTACCCCCATATGTTGTGCAAAATGTCTCCTCCAGCCATTCTTTCTGAGGTTAAAATACTTTGATATATTAACACTCAAGTTATAAAGGGAGCTTAATATTCATAAACCTTCATGTTTGATGATTTAGTCAACGGCATCAATAGATATTAAAATACATATGGTTGAACTCCTGACAGCCATATTATTTTATATTTATCTCAAAACATAACATATAGAAGGAACAAAACCAAATGACAGATCATTCCTACAATGAAAGTTAGTATACAGCAAACCTGCATGTGCAGTCTTTCAAGTGAGTAAAAATTTAGCCTATGCAGCACTTGCTTTACTTCTATGAAAACTAAAGGGAGAGGAGGAGCAGCTCAGAAATAGGTGTAATGAACTATCTAGGACTGTTAAGAAAAATGTAAGGAAGGCAAAGAGAGACTACGAAATCAGGATAGAGAGAGAATCCAAGGCGAATCCCAAGGGAATTTTCCAGATATATAGGACAAAGGTCAAGGACAAAGTTGGGCCTTTAAAGTCAGGGAGAGGAGAAGTGATCGATGACAGTGAGGAAATAAGCAAAGCATTGAACAGCTACTTCTTATCAGTTTTCACAGAAGAAATTCACGAGGAAATTCCAGAGGTGGAACTGATATTTAGGGGAAATGAAGAAGAGAAATTAAAGAATATCACTATCAGAAAAGAGGATGTTCTTAAGAAGATAAATAAATTAAAGAAGACAAAATCCCCAGGGCCGGATGAAATTTTCCCTCGAGTTTTGAAAGAGTGTAAGGAACAGATTAGCGGACCCCTCGAAAATTTATTTACAAAATCATTAGACACTGGAGTTGCGCCAGACTTGTGGAAACAGGCAAATGTAGTACCCATATTCAAAAAGGGAGACAGAGCATCAGCGTCATATTACTGTCCGATTAGTTTGACGTCAGTAGTGGGGAATTTATAGCAAATAGCATTCGATCGCATTTAGAGACAAGCAAATTAATATACGACTCTCAACATGGGTTTTCAAAGGTAAAATCTTGTCTAACAAATCTGCTGACGGTTTTTAGGAAAGTCGTCGAGGTAGTAGATAATGACGATAATTACGATGTTATTTACTTAGACTTTAGCAAAGCATTTGACAGAGTACCGCATCAGAGGCTTCTGAGAAAAATTAAGGCTCATGGTATCGAGGGGAAGTGTTAAATTGGATAAAATCGTGGCTCACCGATAGAACACAGAGGGTCAGCGTAGATGGTGTTAAAGCTGAGTGGGGCTGTGTAACCAGTGGGGTTCCCCAGGGGTCAGTACTGGGCCCACTCTTGTTTATAATCTATATAAACGATCTAGATACTGGAATCAGCATTGACATAAGCAAGTTTGCGGATGACACCAAAATAGGGCGGCAGATTAATTCAGGGCAGGATGCAAATGCACTATAGGAGGATTTAAATAAACTGCAGGAGTGGTCAGAGAAATGGCAAATGAAATTCAACACCAGTAAGTGCAACGTACTTAATATTGGTAGAAAAAATACTGTCAACGTATACAGCCTAGAAAGGTCGACTTGTGAAAGAGACTTTGGGGTACTTGTACGCCTGGACCTACGGCCTAGAAAACAGTGCGTTAATGTTCGAAATAAGGCAAACAGAGTATTAGATTTTATGTCTAGAAGTGTAAGTAATAAGAGTGCAGAGGTCTTATTGCAACTAGTATATCTTGCATTAGTCAGGCCGCACCTCGATTATGCGGTTCAGTTCTGGTGCCCTTATTATAGAATGGATATCAATTCACTGGAGTCGGTGCAGCGAAGAATGACGAAAATGATTCCGGGACTTAGAAACCTTCCATATCAAGATAGGTTAAAGAAACTAAACTTGCATTCCCTAGAAAGACGAAGAGTGCGGGGAGATATGATAGAAGTATTTAAGTGGGTGAAAGGAATCAATAAAGTGGAAATAGATAAAGTTCTTATAATATCCGAGCAGGATAGGACTCGTAGCAACGGATTTAAGTTCGATAAAGTTTAGGTTTAGGAGGAGATAGGAAGACTGGTTCACAAATAGGGTGGTGGACGAGTGGAACAAGCTTAGCTTCTTCGTAGTAAGTGCTGGAACGCTGGAGGTTTTTAAAGGTAGGCTAGATAGATTCATGGATGATAGAGAGTGGTAGTAACTCTCGACAGGAGCTGCCATGCACAGGCCAACCGGCCTATTGCAGACTCCTTATTTTCTTATGTTTATGTTCTTATATTGATGAACCCAGGGGAAAAGTCCCAATATCAGTTTCTTGATCTTTACATCGTATATATATGTAATATTCAGAAATTTCAGAGTAATTTCAAACACGGCGCAATTGGCGATACTGAGCTTTCAAGGTCGTCGGAAAGAGCTCTCCCTGCACATAGCGAGAGGTTGTGGAACTAGGCCTATATGATATAAATGTAATTTGCCGAATTAATAATTGATGGGATTCATGAAGTTAAGGGACTATTATTGAATTTGAAATTATTATAGATCGCTTATCAGTCTGAATAATGTCACGGGTGTCCCAAGGAGTTATTAGTTAGGCGGAAAATATGTCATGTAGGCCTAAGCTAGCGCCTTGGAGAGACGCGACGCTGGCTGGTCCTCAGTCACGTGAAAGCGATTGGACCTACAGGACATCCCTGCGCGTCCGTCCACAGAAATAGTCACGTGGGCTAGTCACCTGTGTTGCACTATTGCAGTATAACAAGTAAGTCTCATTCGATCTCAGACAGGGTTAGATAGGGCAGTGGTAAAGTTAACAAGAGCTAACAGTGAGTTCATTTCAGGGTTTCCGTCAGAACCCACTTGACTGCGAGAAATTGACTGCGAGAGTGATGACCGCGAGAGATTGACTGCCGTTTGAGACTGCCGTTGATGATTTAGGGTGGCGATTGTCGCCATTGGACCGATCAGTGTAGGCCTGTCACTGTTTAGCGGGGTATCAAAGGATCTCTTGAGGGAATCTAGCAGTCTGGGTGCCCAGCTGACGACGGGACGATCGTTGGGGTCATCAGCTCTCCTCTACCTCGGCTCACAACACCACATGTCTCGAGCAGCTTAGTGAAACCCTCTTGCTAACGGGAAGCTAAAGCTTCTCTCAACTGTACAAGGTCACTCCCTTCCGTTTCATGGATGTACTGGGGGTAAAGTGAGGCCAGCTGAGTGATACAGGGCCGCACACTGGGGCCAAGAGTCAGTGGAGTTAGAGGTACACTTTCCAAGGTGGAGAAAGGCTGATTTGGGCCTTCAACTACTGGTGCCTGTTGGTTGTGCCTTAAACGACTACGGAGTGCAGGTGGAATCTGTGTGTGTGTTAGGTTAGGGAGCATGGTTCACGGGTATTGGACTCAGTAACGTCTTTATAATTGTGACAATATTTTTGTGTGTAGTTAATACTATTTTTTCAGTTACTAATGTATGCTGTGTGCATTTAAAATTTCTTTATAGTTTCAATCTCAGATATAACCTTTGTTCCCCAGAGTAGTGTTTAAGTTAGGTTAGGAGGTGTGCATCTGTTGGTGTAACATAATTATATTGAGTGCCCTTAAGGCCTATTCATTGTAGAGTATTTAATTTCTGATTTTTTAAAACCATTTCCTCAGTGACTGATATTATTTTGTTGAAAACCCTTAAGGCCTGCATCTGTTGGTGTAACATAATTATATTGAGTGCCCTTTAGGCCTATTCATGGTGGAATTATTAATTTCTTATTTTTGAATACCATTTTCTCAGTGCTGGATATTATTTTGTTGAAAGCCCTTAAGGCCTGTTTCATGTGTGCAAGCAACATTTCTTAATACTTCAAATTTATTGTTGCCTGAGTTTCTAATAATTTCTATATCATGTAAAACTTTTATTCCCCAGAGTAGTGTTTTAAGTTCAAGTTAAGAGGTGGGCATATTGGTGTACCATTATTTGATTGTGTTTGTAGTGTTGGAGGGAATATAAGTGTCTAAATTTTACAGTGTGTCTCATTCATCCCAGTCACAGACGCTATCCTTCCACAGGTCACGGACAATTCATTTTGTTTAGTAGATTTCAGTGTTCTTGTGCTGGTTCGGGATTTTTCTCAAAGGGGCGCTTCCACTGCCATTACCATCTATTAATCTTTAATAAACCCCAAGTCAAGTGAGAAAAGAAAGTCCAGTAAATTCCGACCGGTTACATATATATATATATATATATATATATATATATATATATATATATATATATATATATATATATATATCTTGATAAAATCACACGGGAAAAGAGAAACAACGGAGCACCTTAGTTTTCGTCTTAATTCAAGACATCTTCAGAGGCAACTGGATTACATGGACAGAGATTTTTCTTATCCACGTTTTCATTGTGGATCTACATGATATATATGTGTATATATATATATATATATATATATATATATATATATATATATATATATTATAATATATATATATTATAATATATATTTATTCATTAATAGAGCACGCGGACTTCTACATACAATCAACACCTCAACGCCAAATTCGAACCCACAGCCCACGAGCCCATGACAGTGACGAGGCATACTGGCTGTAGACCACCAGAGATGAATGAATGAATAGATAAATATATATATATATATATATATATATATATATATATAATATATATATATATATATATATATATATATATATATATATATATATATATATATATATATATATATATATATATATATATATATATATATTTTTTTTTTTTTTTTTCCTTTCCCAAAATCTAAATATTGGAAGTTTTGTAAGCCCTTCAAGTTAGGGCAATGCATAACTTTCCGATAAAGTCATCAATCAAAATTATATTTTTTTTCTTCCTGCTATTATGGTGTAGAACACGTCAAATGGTCATCGTTTGCAATTAGTCGTCAGCGGTGCTGTATAAGATTCCAGTGTGAGTGTGTGTGTGTGTGTGTGTGTGTGTGTGTTTGTGTATATATATGTGTGTGTGTGTGTGTGTATATATATATATATATGTGCGTGTGTGTGTGTGTGTGATTAGTCCTGGAGCGACTCTTGGTTTTAAGGATGCACTGGGTAGCAACTTGGCCACCAAAATTCACCTCATGTAAACTGATGCTGGAGAACCATTCAACGAAAGCAGAGACCTTTAAGATGACAACATTATCGTGAAAAATTAATCTACTTTGGTTTACTCTACAGAAGGGTTGCGTCAAAATTCACTCTGGTATAAGTTGTCATTTGAAGTGCATTCTTCCACAGCATTACTAATGCTTATGTATACTCTCTATTACTTCGGTTCTCTCTGCTGTAACATGACATGATACTTTATGTCAACTCGGCGTTTCCTCAGAGAACCTGCGGTTCATTCTGCTTAAATACAAATAATTCAAGATCATTCAGTTGTAGCGGGTCACTGCAATTTCAGTGATGTAACACCACCTTAGAAATTTGCTCTGAATCACTATCCGACATCTATAATACGACCGCCGCTTACAATACACTAGATGCTAGGCTACAGTTTTGAGGATGGAGCTGAAATTTAACATTGAGATGTGCATGTACCCCGAAATGTCCAAAAGATCTTGTGGCAGCTGTGGTTGTAGTTGAGTTGCCAATTCATTAATATAACTTTCTTCATTATTTAAGCAAATATATAAACATTTGGAAACTTCTCATGACCTTAAATAACAGTGAATAGTTTATTATTATAAGAATTCTACCTTTGGTTTGTTTAATAATTATCCTGACAGTGATACAGCCTAAAACAGATCCACCAATCACAATCACCTATACATACAGCCATACTTTACCAAGTATTGCCAGGTAAAATTGCGATCACTAGACCCAGGGTGGGGTCGATATATCTTTGGCTGACTGTACATGCATCCCGGATAGATGGATACATAGACAAAAGATATATATATTTAGTAAAATCGTCAAACATGTTTACATTGATTCAGAATAAAGTACATGTACAGTAATATGTGTCACGTAGGTAGAATGTTTTTGGTTTATGTAAAATAGGGGTGGCCAACCTGTCGATTGCAAGATCTTCTCTAGTCAATCGCATGGCAAAGTTAAACTTAATGATCCATCCTTCTTTAGCTGCCATACAAAAATCCTCTTCAAATTTTACTCGTAATCATTGGGATATTATATTGGTTTAGATTTTCTCTGGAAAAGATTATCATTATGGACACATGAGAGCGATACATACAAAAAAAAACTTCGACTGTGCCATGCTGTGTGTGGCGGAACCTGATAGGAAGTGTTCGCGTTCATACGGGCCTTTTTAGAAGCAGCATATTCGTTGTTTGAAAATTTCAAAACTAAATCTGAAATACTGTCTTCTATTAAGGATGTTCAGTTATCAAGAAACACTGTCATGAGGAGCTGTGAATTTATGGCTGAGGATTTGTGTGAAGAACTGAATAAAGACATACATGCGTGTGTGTTCTTTTCATTACAATTTGATGAGTCTACTGATGTGGTCGATACATCACAATTATGCATTTTCATGAGAATGGTGTTTAAAGACATGAGTACCAAAGAGGAACTGCCGAAAATTCTACCATTAAAAGGAAAAACTCGGGATGAAGACATATTTCAGACTTTCAGTGATTTTGTTAATAGTGCACAGTTGCCAGTAAGTAAGCTCGTATCTAAAAATACTGATGGGGCACCTGCATTGGCTGGCCGAATCAATGGGTTCATTGCCCTGTGCAGGAGTGATGATAGGTTTCCTAACTTCTTTTTTGGCCTCAAAAGATTGGCCTTTTGATCACAACGAAGTGTGGCTGTTAGATTTACCTTTTTTAGTTGACATGACTGCTATGCTGAATAAACTAAACTTAGATCAGCAAGGAAAAGATAAAACTATAGTTGACATGATTAGTCCTGTGGCTGCTTTCAAGCAGGAACTAAAACTAGTGTCTTCACAGCTGCATCAACATCAACTACGAAACTTCAGAAATATGATGTCTGAACGAGAAAACCAAGGAAAAGACTGTGACCAGTTTGACAGTGCTCGATATATGTAACAGGTGCAAAACCTTGCCTCATATTTTGACAGACGGTTTCAAGATATAGCAACAATAGAACCTGTTGCAACATATATGTGTTTTCCATTTGGTAAAATCACAAATGTTGAAGATATTGCATCTAGAATAGCAACGGTATTTAACATGGACATATCTGAAGTCGAAAATGAGCTTCTGAAGCTTAAAAATGATACTCAGATCAAATCCAGGGCAACAGGAGGAAGTTGCTGGAACTTTCTCAGTGAAGAAAAATATCCCAATGTCAGAAACTGTGCCATGCACCTCACAGCATTTTTTGGATCAACCTTCCTTTGTGAGTCAACATTTTCACACATGAAACACATCAAATCCAAATACCGATCAACAATGTCAGATGAACACCTGGATGCTTGCTTGAGGCTAGCAGTCACCGCCTACAGTTCTAATTACACAAAGCTGGCAGACAACATGCAGTGCTAACCATCTCATTAGTAAAGTAAGTTTATGATTTTGTCAAGTTAACATTATATCATAACAATTATTGAAAAATATTATTTGTTTACTCTCTCTCTCTCTCTCTCTCTCTCTCTCTCTCTCACGAATCTGCGTATTTTATGGCAATGGGTGAATATTAGGCTGGTAGATCGCATCAGGGTAACTGTGGAAAAAGTAGATCACATCACACAAAAGGTTGGCCACCCCTGATGTAAAAGCCCCGAGAATGCTCATGAACGTCTAAATTGAATGGGGACCGACCCTCACCTGAAAGTGAACCACCCTTGTGCAAAACCACAGTTATTAACAGAACAAACCCTGGCATCGTCTGGTACCAAAAGTCCTAAGTGTATATATATATATATATATATATATATATATATATATATATATATATATATATATATATATATATATATATATATATATATATATATAATATATATATATATATATATATATATATATATAATAAAATTCACAGTTTGTGTGTGTGTGTGTGCGTGTGTGTGTGTGTGTGTGTGTGTGTGTGTGTGTGTGTGTGTGTGTGTGTGTGTGTGTGTGTGTGTGAGTTCGATATCTACAGTTAAAGTATTGAAAACAGAGAGCTTAAAATTCACATGGTGATGCATAATGTATCCCAGAAAATTAAAGTTTCAGTTGTAAACTATTTGGGAGTTGGTCCCTCACCTCCAAAACTGGATTTCCTCACTAAAATTTGGACTGTGCAGGTATGTTTTGAGAAAATCTAAAAAAAAAATGGTCATGCATGATATAAACAGTAAATAAAGGTATGCCTTAACCACAGGTTGGCATCATAAGGCTTATAAAGAGTTGAGGATGCATGTTGTAGGCAGTATGAGGTACAAGACACCTGTTTCAGTATGTTATTACTACAGCATTTACACTATTTACAATTATTATTACTGCCTCCAGTAATTAATCACGAATTGCTGGGGTTAAGCAAGTGAAAATCTACATCACAAAAACTGAGAGACTACTGAGAAGGGAGACAGAGGTTCGATCTGTGGGTGGAAGATAAATGCCTGCTTGACAACATAATCGAGCTAGACCTGCATGGCGATTCAAACAGTAAAGTGAAATTATTTAAGCCCTGCATGCATGCATCATATGACGTGAACCAAAGTAGAGTTAGTGTAGAGTTAGTTTAGAGTTAGTGTAGATGATAGTATAGTTGATGTAGTAATGATAGTGTAGTTGTAGACAATTCTTTCACTTTTACTTCATCTGCTAAATCTTTTTGGTCCTTATTTGAGAGTATCACTTTGAACTTTTGCAACTTCTTCCCTGATCATTCTACAACCAGCTCTCCGACTGCAAAAGTAACTGTTTTGGTCACTTATATTTCTTTCATGTTGGTGTAGATGATTTCAACTCTGCTGATCCTCCTTCACCGTCTTCTACCAAACCTACAGTATGCCCTCCCTATTTTTTTCTCACTGAAGGTTTATGTTACCTTCTTCTCCCTCGTGTTTAGTAAGGTTTACAGCACACACGGCATACCACCCCGAGGTTTAACGGTGTATGCCTTCGTATTGATCCTGTTCTTTCTCGCCCAATTTGTCTTTGTTTGAAGTTCCCACATGTTCAGTCTTCTTGAAAGCAGACTTTAACATTACCAATCCATTTTGCAGAACTTTTTTATTTATTTTTTTTATCATTGTTAATGAAAATCTACTAGTCTGATTTTCTTTAACAATTTAAATGCAATTCTTTTTCTCTTAAAGTAGTACTTTGTTATTTGCGGTGCCTCCTCCTTGGGATTTAGGGGAACCCTTTGTCACGGCTTTCAACATCTCCAAGGCATTCGAAACGGTATGGCACAAGTCGCTGTTTTTTCTTCACATCCCCCCTTTTATATATAGGTAATCTATATTATATTTCTAATTGTTCCATCTCAGTAGCCGTAGACTGTTCGATTTGTCCTTTTTATTCTGTCAATAGTGGTGTCGCATAGCATTATTACTCGTTCATCAACACTTTACCTTTACTTATAAACTCTTTCTTATGCTGATAATTTACATTTCAGTTTACCACCTAATTTTACAACTCACTCTGTCTTTAGTGCTATACTCATATAATCTTTCATCTATGATCTACGTTGTATCTTTGGCTGACGAAGCAGTAACTTGATGCAGTTTAGCTTTTTCTAAAATTAAGTTTCTAGATCTCATACTCATGTCAACATTTATTTCCAAGATACTTCATTTCAAACAAGCATTAACATAACATGTTAGGTGTCAAGACGACTTTTACTTACTCCTGGAAATCCTACATATGCACATTGAATAAACTGATTCACACAAGCTAGGGATACTTTAGTGGAGCTGCAATTATTTATTTCTCCACGAGGTACTTCATAATAAACCGATGGCTCACACTAATCTATATGGAGGACGGCTAAAATTTTTGGTTGTTTCTTTTCTTCCACCTCACTGTTACACAGGCAGGAGACGAAAGTCTCGCCCTATTGTATAAACTATGTTCTTTTTCGCATAATTTTTTTATAGGTTAGTTCTGACCCTCGGCACAACCTTTTGGTTGCACCCGCCCAAAGACTAGCAGTGGAGTCCAGCCACTTGAGGATTGTCTGTTAAAATACTTGCCGCTTTCTTTCTTCAACCAAGGTAGAGAAGAACTCTTACACCACCTTATAGTAAGACTGTTTGAAGGACCGGATATATATATATATATATATATATATATATATATATATATATATATATATATATATATATATATATATATATATATATGTGTATATATATATTTCATTAGCCATAAAGCACGCGGACTTCCACATATAATGAACAACCTCACCCCGCCAGGACTCGAACCCACAATCTTGTGT
>NW_024746541.1:6144941-6168277 GCF_018991925.1 Homarus americanus | reverse complement strand
ATGAGCCATGTTAATGAAGGGTGAAGGCAACAAAAGTCAGATGAAGGATTCAGCCATGTTAATGAAAGGGCATGAGTGCCCATGAAGCAAGTGGATTCATGAGCCATGTCAAAGAAGGGTGAAGGAGTGTGCTCTGTAGATGAAGGATTCATGAGCCATGTCAAAGAAGGGTGAAGGAGGCTCTGTGGGATGTGGAAGTGATCTATGAGCCAAGGGCATGAAGGGTGAAGGAGGTGTCAGATGTAGTTGGATCTATGAGCCAAGGGCAATAAAGCGGTGAAGGAGGTGTGCTTATGATGTAGTTGGGATTCAGAGCCATGTTAAAGAAACGAAGTAGTGTGCCTGTGATGGAAGCTGACTACGAGCCTGCGTTAATGAAGGCGAAGGTTCCGTGCCTGTGATGTAGTTGATCATACCATGTAAATGAAGGGTAAAGGAGGTACCTGTGGATGATGAAGTTGATCTATGAGCCATGTTAAAGAAGGGTGACGGAGGTGCCTGTGATGGAAGTTGATCTATGAGCCATGTTAATGAAGGGTGAATGAATGTGCCTGTGATGTAGTTGATCTATGAGCCATGTTAAAGAAGGGTTAAGGAGTGTGCCTGTGATGTAGTTGACCCAGAGCCATGTTAGAAGGGTGAAGGAGGTGTCTGGTGATGTAAAGGATCTTATGAGCTGTGTTAAAGAATGGTGAAGGAGGTGCCTGTGATGTGAAGCTGATTCATGAGCCAAGGCAAGTTGGAAGTAGGGTGGAAGAGCAGTGCCTGTGATGGAAGGATCTAAGGAGCCATGTTAAAGAAGGTGAAGGAGTGCTTGGTGACGAAGTTGATCTGCGAGCCAAGCACGTAGGCTGGGATGAAGGAGTGTGTCTGTGATGGAAGTTGACCATATTATGTTAACGAAGGGTGAAGGAGTGCCTGTGATGAAGCTGGATCTGGCGAGCCATGTTATTGAAGGTGAAGGAGAGTGCCTGGTCGGTGAAGCGATCTGGCGAAGCCATGTTAATGAAGTGAAGGAGAGTGCCTGCTGCAGTTGATCTATGAGCCAGTGCTAATGATGGATAAAGGAGAGCAAATGCGATGAAGTTAGATCTATGAGCCATGTTAATGAAGTGTGAAGGAGTGTGCTTCTGTGGAGTGTAGTTGATCTATGAGCCATGTTAATGAAGTGGAAGAGAGTGCCTGTTGCGGAAGCGATCTAAGGAGCAGCACGATGGATAAAGGAGTGTGCCTGCGATGTAGCGCGATCTATGAGCCATGTTAATGAAGGTGAAGCAGTGTGCCTGTGGATGAAGGATCTTATGAGCCAAACATTAAAGGGTGAAGAGGTGGCCTGTGATGAAGTTGATCTATGAGCCATGTTAACGAAGGTGAAGGAGTGTGCCTGTGATGTAGTTGACTCATTATTTCGCGTTAATGAAGGTGAAGGGCAAGGTGATGTAGTTGATCCATGACATGTTAAAGAAGGTGAAGGAGCGCTTGTGATACGAAGTTGATCTGTTAATGTAGAAGGAAGGAGTGTGCCTGGTGATGTAGTTGATCTATGAGCTATGTCAAAGGGTGAAGGAGTGTGCCTGTGATGAAGTTGATCTATGAGCCATGTTAATGAAAGGTGAAGGAATGTGCCTGTGATGTAGTTGATCTATGAGCCATGTTAATGAAGGGTGAAGGAGTGTGCCTGTGATGTAGTTGATCTATGAGCCATGTTAATGAAAGGTGAAGGAGTGTACCTGTGATGTTGTTGATCTTTGAGCCGTGTTAAAGATGGATGAAGGGGTGTTCCTGTGATGTAGTTGATCTATGAGCCATGTTAATGAAGGGTGAAGGAGTGTGCCTGTGATGTAGTTGATCTATGAGCCATGTTAATGAAAGGTGAAGGAATGTGCCTGTGATGTAGTTGATCTATGAGCCATGTTAATGAAGGGTGAAGGAGTGTGCCTGTGATGTAGTTGATCTATGAGCCATGTTAATGAAAGGTGAAGGAGTGTACCTGTGATGTTGTTGATCTTTGAGCCGTGTTAAAGATGGATGAAGGGGTGTTCCTGTGATGTAGTTGATCTATGAGCCATGTTAATGAAGGGTGAAGGAATGTGCCTGTGATGTAGTTGATCTATGAGCCATGTAAATGAAGGGTAAAGGAGTGTGCCTGTGATGTAGTTGATCTATGAGCCATGTTAAAGAAGGATGAAGGAGTGTGCCTGTGATGTTGTTGATCTATGAGCCATGTTAATGAAGGGTGAAGGAGTGTGCCTGTGATGTAGTTGATCTATGAGCCATGTTATTGAAGGGAGAAGGAATGTGCCTGTGATGTAGTTGATCTATAAGCCATGTTAAAGAAGGGTGAAGGAGTGTGCCTGTGATGTAGTTGATCTATGAGCCATGTTAATGAAAGGTGAAGGACTGTGCCTGTGATGTAGTTGACCTATGAGCCATGTTAATGAAAGGTGAAGGAGTGTGCCTGTTATGTTGTTGATCTTTGAGCCGTGTTAAAGATGGATGAAGGGGTGTTCCTGTGATGTAGTTGATCTATGAGCCACGTTAATGAAGGGTGAAGGAGGTTGCCTGTGATGTAGTTGATCCATGAGCCAAGTTAAAGAAGGGTGAAGGAGTGTGCCTGTGATGTAGTTGATCTATGAGCCATGTTAATGAAGAGTGTAGGAATGTGCCTGTGATATAGTTGATCTATGAGCCATGTTAAAGAAGGGTGAAGGAGTGTGCCTGTGATGTAGTTGATCTATGAGCCATGTTAATGAAAGGTGAAGGACTGTGCCTGTGATGTAGTTGATCTATGAGCCATGTTAATGAAAGGTGAAGGAGTGTGCCTGTGATGTTGTTGATCTTTGAGCCGTTTTAAAGATGGATGAAGGGGTGTTCCTGTGATGTAGTTGATCTATGAGCCATGTTAATGAAGGGTGAAGGAGGTTGCCTGTGATGTAGTTGATCCATGAGCCAAGTTAATGAAGGGTGAAGGAGTGTGCCTGTGATGTAGTTGATCTATGAGCCATGTTAATGAAAGGTGAAGGAGTGTGCCTGTTATGTTCTTGATCTATGAGCCGTGTTAAAGATGGATGAAGGGGTGTTTCTGTGATGTAGTTGATGTATGAGCCATGTTAAAGTAGGGTGAAGGAGTGTGCCTGTGATGTAGTTGATCTATGAGCCATGTTAATGAAGGGTGAAGGAGTGTGCCTGTGATGTAGTTGATCTATGAGCCATGTTAAAGAAGGGTGAAGGAGTGTGCCTGTGATGTATTTGATCTATGAGCCATGTTAAAGAAGGGTGAAGGAGTGTGCCTGTGATGTAGTTGATCTATGAGCCATGTTAATGAAGCGTGAAGGAGTGTGCATGTGATGTAGTTGATCTATGAGCCATGTTAATGAAGGGTGAAGGAGTGTGCCTGTGATGTAGTTGATCTATGAGCCATGTTAAAGAAACGTGAAGTAGTGTGCCTGTGATGTAGTTGATCTATGAGCCATGTTAATGAAGGCATGAATGCTCGTGATGTAGTAGATGTATGAGCTTGGCAGCAAAGGGGTGAAGAGTGTGCCTGTGGATGAAGTTGACTGGGTTGCGTTAATGAAGAAGGTGAAGGAGTGTGCTCAGGATGAAGCGTTTGCGAGCCAGCACGAAGCGAAGAAGCGTCTGTCGGCGTGAAGGATCTACGAGCCATGTTAATGATGGATAAAGGAGTGTGCCTGGTGATGGAAGTTGATCTGGCGAGCCATGTTAATGAAGGGTGAAGCAGTGTGCTCGTGATGAAGCAGATCTAAGGAGCTGGTGTTAATAAAGGTGAAGAGTAAAATGTGATGGTGCTTATCTATGAGCCACACGAAGGTTGAAGGAGTGTGCCTGTGATGAAGTGATTCTGAGCCATGCTTAAAGAAGGGTGAAGGAGGGTGCCTGGTGGATGAAGCGTTGCTGATCTATGAGCCATGTTAACGAAAGCTAAGAGGTGCCTGTGATGAAGTTGATCTATGAGCCAAGTTACTTGAAGGGTGAAGGAGTGTGCCCAGATGTGGAAGTTGATCTATGAGCTATGTCAAAGAAGGGTGAAGATGTGCCTGGGTAGATGGAATGGATCTATGAGCCATGTCAAAGAAGGGTGAAGGAGCAAAGCTCGGTGATGGAAGCTGGATTCATGAGTTATGTTAATGAAGGTGAAGGAGGTGTGCCTGTGATGAAGTTGATCTATGAGCCAAGTTAATGAAGCGGGTGAAGGAGTGTGCTTAAGGATGAAGTTGATCTATGAGCCATGTTAATGAAAGGTGAAGGAGTGTGCCTGTGATGTAAAGGATTCATGAGCCAAGCCAAAGATGGGTGAAGGAGCAACCAGGTGTAGCTGATCTATGAGCCATGTTAATGAAGGGTGAAGGAGTGTGCCTGTGATGTAGTTGATTCATGAGCCATGTTAAAGAAGGTGAAGAGTGTGCCTGTGATGAAGCGATTCAAGGAGCCATGTCAAAGAAGGGTGAAGGAGTGTGCCTGTGATGTTGTTGATCTATGAGCCATGTTAAAGAAGGTGAAGGAGGTGCCTCAGATGTAGTTGATCTATGAGCCATGTTAATGAAGGGTGAAGGAGTGTGCCTGTGATGAAGGATCTATGAGCAAGTGTTAAAAGAAACGTGAAGTAGTAAAATGGGTGATGAAGGATCTATGAGCCATGTTAATGAAAGGTAGAAGGAGTAAAACAGATGTAGTTGGATCTATGAGCCAAGAAGAAGGGTGAAGGAGTGTGCCTGTGATGTGGAAGTTGATCTATGAGCCAAGTTAATGAAGGGTGAAGGAGGTGGCTATGATGTACTCCATCTATGAGCTTGCGTTAATGAAGTGTGAAGGAGAGTGCCTGTCATGGAAGCGATCTGTGAGCCGTTAATGAAGTGTAAGGAGAGTGCCTGTCATGTAGCTGATCTTATGAGCCGTTAATGATGGATAAAGGAGTGTGCCTGTGATGGAAGGATTCATGAGCCATGTTAATGAAGTGAAGGAGTAAAAGCCTGTGATGAAGTTGGATCTATGAGCCATGTTAATGAAGTGTGAAGGAGAGTGCCTGTCATGTAGAAGTTGATCTATGAGCCATGTTAATGATGGATAAAGGAGTGTGCCTGACATGGAAGTTGATCTATGAGCCATGTTAATGAAGGGTGAAGCAATGTGCTTGTGATGTAGCGATCTATGAGCCATGTTAAAAAAGCGCGGTGAAGAGTGTGCTCTGTGATGTAAGCGATCTATGAGCCATGTTAATGTAGGTGAAGGAGTGTGCCTGTGATGAAGTTGATCTATGAGCCATGTTAACGAAGGGTGAAGGAGTGCCTGTGATGAAGTTGATCTATGAGCCATGTTAAAGAAGGGCAAAGGAGTGTGCTTTGTGATGAAGGATCTATGAGCCATGTTAATGAAGGAAGAAGCAGTGTGCTCTGATGAAGGATCTATGAGCCATGTTAATAAACGGTGAAGAGTGTGCCTGTGATGAAGTGATCTATGAGCCATGTTAAAGATGGTCATGAGTGTGCCTGTGATGTAGTTGATCTATGACATGTTAATGAAGGTGAAGGAGTGTGCCTGTGAGCGAAGCGATCTATGAGCCAAGGAAGAAGAAGGGTGAAGGAGCAGCCTGTGGATGTAGTTGGGATTTGCGAGCTACAAGCACGAAAGGTGAAGGAGTGTGCCTGTGATGAAGGATCTATGAGCCAAGCACGAAGGGTGAAGGAGTGTGCCTGTGGAGTGAAGTGATCTATGAGCCATGTCAAAGAAGGTGAAGGAGTGTGCCTGGTGATGTGGAAGTGATCTATGAGCCGCGTCAAAGAAGGGTGAAGGAGGTGCCTGTGATGTGAAGTGATTCATGAGCCATGTTAATAGGAAGGGTGAAGGAGTGTGCCTGTGATGTGAAGTTGATCTATGAGCCAAGTTAATGAAGGGTGAAGGGAGTAAAGCGGCGATGAAGGATCTATGAGCCAGCAGTTGAATGGTGAAGGAGTGTGCCTGTGGATGAAGTTGATCTTGCGAGCTATGTCAAAGAAGGGTGAAGGAGTGTGCTCTGTGATGAAGTTGATCTGGCGAGCCATGTTAATGAAGGGTGAAGGAGTGTGCTTGTGATGTGAAGGATCTATGAGTCATGTCAAAGAAGGGTAAAGGGAGGTGCTTGTGGAGGGAAGGGATCTAAGGAGCTGTTAAAAGAAGGGTGAAGGAGTGTGCTGTGATGTGAAGTGATCTATGAGCCGCGTTAATGAAGGGTGAAGGAGTGTGCCTGTGATGGAAGTGATCTATAAGCTGTTAAAGAAGGGTGAAGGAGGTGCCTGTGATGTAGTTGGGATTCATGAGCCAAGCACACGAAAGGTGAAGGACTGTGCCAGATGAAGTTGATCTGGCGAGCCGCGTAAATGAAGGGCAAAGGAGGTGCCTGTGATGAAGCGATCTAAGAGCTGCGTTAAAGAAGGGTGAAGGAGTGTGCCTGTGATGTGAAGTGATCTGCGAGCCATGTTAATGAAGGGTGAAGGAGTGTGCTCGTGATGAAGGATTCATGAGCTATGTCAAAGAAGGGTGAAGGAGTGTGCTTCAAGGAAGATCTATGAGCTATGTCAAGAAGGGTGAAGGAGTGCCTGTGATGAAGTGATCTAAGAGCTGGGCAGCACGAAGGGTGAAGGAGGTGTGCTCAGATGAAGGATTTTATGAGCCAAGTTAATGAAGGGTGAAGGAGGTGTTTATGATGAAGGATTTGCGGGTCATGTTAAAGAAGGGTGAAGGAGGTGTTTGTGATGAAGTTGATCTATGAGCCAAGTGTCAAAGAAGGGTGAAGGAGTGTGCTCGTGATGGTATGACTATGAGCTATGTTAATGAAGGGCAAAGGAGTGTGCCTGTGATGTGCTGCTGATCTATGAGCTGGGTGTCAAAGAAGGGTGATGAGTGCCTGTGATGTAGTTGATTTATGAGCCATGTTAAAGAAGGGTGAAGGAGTGTGCCTGGGAGGAAGTTGATCTATGAGCCATGTTAATGAAGGTGAAGGAGTGTGCTCAGGAGGGAAGGATCTATGAGCCATGTCAAAGAAAAGGGGTGAAGGAGTGTGCTCTGTGATGTGAAGTGATCTATGAGCTGGCAAGTTAAAGAAGGGTGAAGGAGTGTGCCTGTGATGTAGTTGATCTATGAGCCATGTTAATGAAGGGTGAAGGAGTGTGCCTGTGATGTAGTTGATCTATGAGCCAAGGTAATAAAGGGTGAAGGAGTGTGCTTATGATGTAGTTGATCTATGAGCCATGTTAAAGAAACGTGAAGTAGTGTGCCTGTGATGTAGTTGATCTATGAGCCATGTTAATGAAGGGTGAAGGAATGTGCCTGTGATGTAGTTGATCTATGAGCCATGTAAATGAAGGGTAAAGGAGTGTGCCTGTGATGTAGTTGATCTATGAGCCATGTTAAAGAAGGGTGAAGGAGTGTGCCTGTGATGTAGTTGATCTATGAGCCATGTTAATGAAGGGTGAATGAATGTGCCTGTGATGTAGTTGATCTATGAGCCATGTTAAAGAAGGGTTAAGGAGTGTGCCTGTGATGTAGTTGACCTATGAGCCATGTTAATGAAGGGTGAAGGAGTGTGTCTGTGATGTAGTTGATCTATGAGCCATGTTAAAGAATGGTGAAGGAGTGTGCCTGTGATGTAGTTGATCTATGAGCCATGTTAAAGTAGGGTGAAGGAGTGTGCCTGTGATGTAGTTGATCTATGAGCCATGTCAAAGAAGGGTGAAGGAGTGTGCCTGTGACGTAGTTGATCTATGAGCCATGTTAAAGTAGGGTGAAGGAGTGTGCCTGTGATGTAGTTGATCTCTGAGCCATGTTAAAGAAGGGTGAAGGAGTGTGCCTGTGACGTAGTTGATCTATGAGCCATGTTAATGAAGGATGAAGGAGTGTGTCTGTGATGTAGTTGATCTATGAGCCATGTTAATGAAGGGTGAAGGAGTGTGCCTGTGATGTAGTTGATCTATGAGCCAAGTTAATGAAGGGTGAAGGAGTGTGCTTATGATGTAGTTGATCTATGAGCCATGTTATTGAAGTGTGAAGGAGAGTGCCTGTCATGTAATTGATCTATGAGCCATGTTAATGAAGTGTGAAGGAGAGTGCCTGTCATGTAGTTGATCTATGAGCCATGTTAATGATGGATAAAGGAGTGTGCCTGTGATGTAGTTGATCTATGAGCTATGTTAATGAAGTGTGAAGGAGTGTGCCTGTGATGTAGTTGATCTATGAGCCATGTTAATGAAGTGTGAAGGAGAGTGCCTGTCATGTAGTTGATCTATGAGCCATGTTAATGATGGATAAAGGAGTGTGCCTGAGATGTAGTTGATCTATGAGCCATGTTAATGAAGGGTGAAGCAGTGTGCCTGTGATGTAGTTGATCTATGAGCCATGTTAATAAAGGGTGAAGAGTGTGCCTGTGATGTAGTTGATCTATGAGCCATGTTAATGAAGGGTGAAGGAGTGTGCCTGTGATGTAGTTGATCTATGAGCCATGTTAATGAAGGGTGAAGGAGTGTGCCTGTGATGTAGTTGATCTATGAGCCATGTTAAAGAAGGGTGAAGGAGTGTGCTTGTGATGTAGTTGATCTATGAGCCATGTTAATGAAGGGTGAAGCAGTGTGCCTCTGATGTAGTTGATCTATGAGCCATGTTAATAAACGGTGAAGAGTGTGCCTGTGATGTAGTTGATCTATGAGCCATGTTAAAGATGGTTGAAGAGTGTGCCTGTGATGTAGTTGATCTATGAGCCATGTTAATGAAGGGTGAAGGAGTGTGCCTGTGATGTAGTTGATCTATGAGCCATGTTAAAGAAGGGTGAAGGAGTGTGCCTGTGATGTAGTTGATCTATGAGCCATGTTAATGAAAGGTGAAGGAGTGTGCCTGTGATGTAGTTGATCTATGAGCCAAGTTAATGAAGGGTGAAGGAGAAAGTTGATCCATGTGTGATGTAGTTGATCTATGAGCCATGTCAAAGAAGGGTGAAGGAGTGTGCCTGTGATAGTTGATCTATGAGCCATGTCAAAGAAGGGTGAATGAGTGCCTGTGATGTGTTGATCTTTGAGCCATGTTAAAGAAGGGCGAAGGAGTGTGCCTGTGATGAAGTGATCTATGAGCCATGTTAATGAAGGGTGAAGGAGTGTGCCTGTGATGAAGTTGATCTATGAGCCATGTTAAAAGAAACGTGAAGTAGTGTGCCTGTGATGTAGTTGATCTATGAGCCATGTTAATGAAGGGTGAAGGAATGTGCCTGTGATGTAGTTGATCTATGAGCCATGTAAATGAAGGGTAAAGGAGTGTGCCTGTGATGTAGTTGATCTATGAGCCATGTTAAAGAAGGATGAAGGAGTGTGCCTGTGATGTTGTTGATCTATGAGCCATGTTAATGAAGGGTGAAGGAGTGTGCCTGTGATGTAGTTGATCTATGAGCCATGTTATTGAAGGGAGAAGGAATGTGCCTGTGATGTAGTTGATCTATAAGCCATGTTAAAGAAGGGTGAAGGAGTGTGCCTGTGATGTAGTTGATCTATGAGCCATGTTAATGAAAGGTGAAGGACTGTGCCTGTGATGTAGTTGACCTATGAGCCATGTTAATGAAAGGTGAAGGAGTGTGCCTGTTATGTTGTTGATCTTTGAGCCGTGTTAAAGATGGATGAAGGGGTGTTCCTGTGATGTAGTTGATCTATGAGCCACGTTAATGAAGGGTGAAGGAGGTTGCCTGTGATGTAGTTGATCCATGAGCCAAGTTAAAGAAGGGTGAAGGAGTGTGCCTGTGATGTAGTTGATCTATGAGCCATGTTAATGAAGAGTGTAGGAATGTGCCTGTGATATAGTTGATCTATGAGCCATGTTAAAGAAGGGTGAAGGAATGTGCCTGTGATGTAGTTGATCTATGAGCCATGTTAATGAAGAGTGTAGGAATGTGCCTGTGATATAGTTGATCTATGAGCCATGTTAAAGAAGGGTGAAGGAATGTGCCTGTGATGAAGTTGATCTATGAGCCATGTTAAAGAAGGGTGAAGGAGTGTGCCTGTGATGTAGTTGATCTATGAGCCATGTTAATTCAGGGTGAAGGAATGTGCCTGTGATGTAGTTGATCTATGAGCCATGTTAAAGAAGGGTGAAGGAGTGTGCCTGTGATGTAGTTGATCTATGAGCCATGTTATTGAAGGGAGACGGAATGTGCCTGTGATGTAGTTGATCTATAAGCCATGTTAAAGAAGGGTGAAGGAGTGTGCCTGTGATGTAGTTGATCTATGAGCCATGTTAATGAAAGGTGAAGGAGTGTGCCTGTGATGTAGTTGATCTATGAGCCATGTTAATGAAAGGTGAAGGAGTGTGCCTGTTATGTTGTTGATCTTTGAGCCGTGTTAAAGATGGATGAAGGGGTGTTCCTGTGATGTAGTTGATCTATGAGCCATGTTAATGAAGGGTGAAGGAGTTTGCCTGTGATGTAGTTGATCCATGAGCCAAGTTAATGAAGGTTGAAGGAGTGTGCTTCTGATGTAGTTGATCTATGCGCCATGTTAATGAAAGGTGAAGGAGTGTGCCTGTTATGTTGTTGATCTATGAGCCGTGTTAAAGATGGATGAAGGGGTGTTCCTGTGATGTAGTTGATGTATGAGCTATGTTAAAGAAGGGTGAAGGAGTGTGCCTGTGATGTAGTTGATCTATGAGCCATGTTAAAGAAGGGTGAAGGAGTGTGCCTGTGATGTAGTTGATCTATGAGCCATGTTAAAGTAGGGTGAAGGAGTGTGCCTGTGATGTAGTTGATCTATGAGCCATGTTAATGAAGGGTGAAGGTGTGTGCCTGTGATGTAGTTGATCTATGAGCCATGTTAAAGAAGGGTGAAGGAGTGTGCCTGTGATGTAGTTGATCTATGAGCCATGTTAATGAAGGGTGAAGGAGTGTGCCTGTGATGTAGTTGATCTATGAGCCATGTTAATGAAGGGTGAAGGAGTGTGCCTGTGATGTAGTTGATCTATGAGCCATGTTAATTAAGGGTGAAGGTATGTGCCTGTGATGTAGTTGATCTATGAGCCATGTTATTGAAGGGAGAAGGAATGTGCCTGTGATGTAGTTGTTCTATGAGCCATGTTAATAAAGGGTGAAGGAATGTGCCTGTGATGTAGTTGATCTATGAGCCATGTTAGTGAAGGGTGAAGGAGTGTGCCTGTGATGTAGTTGATCTATGAGCCATGTTAATGAAAGGTGAAGGAGTGTGCCTGTGATGTAGTTGATCTTTGAGCCGTGTTAAAGATGGATGAAGGAGTGTTCCTGTGATGTAGTTGATCTATGAGCCATGTTAATGAAGGGTGAAGGAGTGTGCCTGTGATGTAGTTGATCTATGAGCCATGTTAAAGAAGGGTAAAGGATTGTGCTTGTGATGTAGTTGATCTATGAGCCATGTTAAAGAAGGTTTAAGGAGTGTGCCTGTGATGTAGTTGATCTATGAGCCATGTTAATGAAGAGTGAAGGAATGTGCCTGTGATGTAGTTGATCTATGAGCCATGTTAATGAAGAGTGTAGGAATGTGCCTGTGATGTAGTTGATCTATGAGTCATGTTAAAGAAGGGTGAAGGAGTGTGCCTGTGATGTAGTTGATCTATGAGCCATGTTAATGAAGAGTGTAGGAATGTGCCTGTGATGTAGTTGATCTATGAGTCATGTTAAAGAAGGGTGAAGGAGTGTGCCTGTGATGTAGTTGATCTATGAGCTATGTTAATGAATGGTGAAGGAGTGTGCCTGTGATGTAGTTGATCTTTGAGCCGTGTTAAAGATGGATGAAGGAGTGTGCCTGTGATGTAGTTGATCTATGAGCCATGTTAAAGAAGGGTGAAGGAGTGTGGTTGTGATGTAGTTGATCTATGAGCCATGTTACTGAAGGGTGAAGGAGTGTGTTTGTGATGTAGTTGATCTATGAGCCATGTTAAAGAAGGGTGAAGGAGTGTGGTTGTGATGTAGTTGATCTATGAGCCATGTTAAAGAAGGGTGAAGGAGTGTGGCTGTGATGTAGTTGATCTATGAGCCATGTTAAAGAAGAGTGAAGGAGTGTGCCTGTGATGTAATTGATCTATGAGCCATGGTAAAGAAGGCTGAAGGAGTGTGGTTGTGATGTAATTGATCTATGAGCCATGTTAAAGAAGGGTGAAGGAGTGTGGTTGTGATATAATTGATCTATGATCCATGTTAAAGAAGGGTGAAGGAGTGTGGTTGTGATATAATTGATCTATGATCCATGTTAAAGATGGGTGATGGAGTGTGGCTGTGATGTAATTGATCTATGAGCCATGTTAAAGAAGGGTGAAGGAGTGTGGCTGTGATGTAATTGATCTATGAGCCATGTTAAAGAAGGCTGAAGGAGTGTGGTTCTGATGTAATTGATCTATGAGCCATGTTAAAGAAGGGTGAAGGAGTGTGGTTGTGATATAATTGATCTATGAGCCATGTTAAAGAAGGGTGAAGGAGTGTGGTTGTGATATAATTGATCTATGAGCCATGTTAAAGAAGGGTGATGGAGTGTGGCTGTGATGTAATTGATCTATGAGCCATGTTAAAGAAGGGTGAAGGAGTGTGGCTGTGATGTAATTGATCTATAAGCCATTTTACAACTATTTCTAAAAAAAAAAATACCTCGGTTTCATATTATAATAATTTTAAAGAAAAATATGTTTTTAATTTAAATTAAAAACTTCTAATATGATTTAAATAAGTTTATTATGATCAGATGATTTAAGCCATAATAGTTCTAATGAAAGGTTATATGATATATTATACAATCCTTATAATTACGAAAGTGGGTTCCGTAGGCTCCGTATAGGCCATAAAGGACATTGTAGATACGTGACACTAAACATTAACTCTTGGAAGCAAAAAATCATTGAGGCCGTCATTGCACTTCACCGCTTTCACTTCCTTATCTGGGGAGTTAGGTACCCATTTACAACTGGGTGGACTAGGGTTGATCAGGAATCGAACAAACGAGACTTAAAACTCAACCGACCCCCCCCCCCATGAATTTATAAAAGATTTATCAAGGTTAGGGGTGAGGTAGTTGAGTGGATACAGCACTCGCCTCCTGTACTAAGGGTCGTTGGTTCGCGCCTTTCCAGCTGTGAATAGATACATAAGTTAGAAGCTGGGAGAGTGATAGTGGTCGAGTGTAATGCTAACCATACTGCCTCCTTGTATACTGAAGGTTTACCGTTCTGTGCGCTGTAATCACACTGCCTCTAACGGACCGTCTGTCAGTTCTGTGGGACTCACTTCTAATGAACATTCGTGGTGCTTGTTCTTGTTGGACACTTTGCTGTGATATGTAAAACTACAAACTTCCCTAATGTCAGTTGTTTTATTACGTAGGCGGGACAGATCTAAATGACTGCGTTTTTTTTTGTTGAGTGTTCTGCCTCATTACCAATAAATACTCTGTAACCACTCTTTGATTAAGAAAAATAATAAATGATAAGGATTATTTTTCACATAGCAAGGAATTATTTGCAACATTATTCACTAACTGACCTGGGATGCCCAAAGCAGAGCCTGGGCGTGTAGGCAGCGTTATGTCGGGCATCTTGGAGATATTGGCTAAGTTGGTCATGCTGGAAGAGGGTCTGGCCATGGCGAGGGAGCAACCCATCCTGACGGAGGTGGTGGCGGTTCCGTCCAGCGACGACTGGCGAGCCATCTGTGACCTGCACCGGACCAGAACGTCCACCGCTCAGTCAGTCAGCCAGAGACCATTATTACCTCATAAACTTTAACATTAAAACACTTATTGAAGGAAATCCATGACAATCTCAGTATAGATAATAAAACATGTTTAATTATTAGTTCATATGTTTATAGCTAACGGCAAATCACAACTAAAGACAAAAAAAGTTGTCTGCTGAGATACATTAATTACATTAAGCTGATAGTAGACGATATTTTAAACAAGTTTGGGCCAAGAAGTTAAAGTGGTTCTACAAACTAGTGTGAATGTCAAAGGGATGAACTACCTAATGTTTCTACTACCAAGAGACATTGAGGTTGATCCGTATCCTTCATATTGTACTACTGTATCATACATGTTGATATATGGTAAATCATTGACAAGAAACAAAAAGCATCCAGACAGTGTTGACTAGGGGCAAGAGAGAGCCAACCTGTAGATAAACAGGGAACTTCACGTTTAAACTCAACCGGTGCTCAGTATGAGCCATTTGAATTAAATTTGTGTCCTAATAAAGCCCTCGAAGTTAAAACCCGGTCAGAAAAGTATTACTGTACTTAAATTCATCGTTGTATTAGCTTCTGAAGTGTACCTTCTCTGTACCTCTTTAATTTACTAGTTCTGTGTAGATTTGGGGGAACATTATATATTTTACTAAACAAATATTTCATAAGCCAAATATAAAAGCCTGAAATAAATGCAATAAATTCATGTGGAACAGAGTGTGAAATGTTGCCTTAGATCCTGTAACAGCACATGGTGTCTGATGATGACTTTTCCTCTGAGCACTAACACATGCATGGCACCTTACTGGTATGGCTTACTCTACTTGCAGGTAACTTCTATTTTTTCTGCACTTGCGACAATAGAATGAATCATGTATAGTTTCCCTACAATAAGCAAGTTTGCAGGCGGTCCATTAGTTCAAAGGATGCTACGTTCTCTTAGAGAGTTCATGCATTTAAGTTCATACAGAAAAAAACTAGTTGTCACGGTGCACAAGTGTCGAAATGAGAAACTGAAATTACAATGAAGAATTAACAGATAACATTCTCACACTGTAGCCATTGTACAACGAATAGTTTTCACTGAATATGTTAATAAGTAACAGAAAACTGAGCACTTATGATCTCTGAAAGTGTGAAGGTAGTAGCAAATAATAGAACGGCCTGTAAAGAATGTTAAGAGTGTGATTAACGGCATATTAGATCATATGTAAGGGAATGCATGTTCTTATGTGCCTACATAACGGGATGTTATTATACTCAACTTCAAAGGATTTCATAGTATGCGTTCGCAAGATTTTATTCAAGCTCAGAGAGAGGTTATATGTAGTCTTACAAGTCTTGTGTTCCGCTGCTTCGGGACGCTTACATACACACACACACACTGCTTGTGATAGATATACACTACGTGATAATTATTTTTCACAATTGAATAATCTGAGTAAATTACAGGGGTAATAATTGATGGAAACAAGTTCTCTGTTACTCATGTGTACTTACGAAATTGGAATAAATATGTTATTCTCGAAAGCCGTAAATTATGGACATACTTCACCTGGTGTGTCATTGTTGCTTTGGTGGTCGTTATGTGTGTCAGTCACTGTCCACTGGACGGTGGTTGGAGGAGTTATGTGTGTCAGTCACTGTTCACTGGACGGTGGTCGGAGGAGTTATGTGCGGCAGTTACATTCCACTGGACAGTGGTCGGAGGAGTTATGTGTGTCAGTCACTGTCCACTGGACGGTGGTCGGAGGAGTTATGTGTGTCAGTCACTGTCCACTGGAAGGTGGTCGGAGGAGTTATGTGTGTCAGTCACTGTTCATTGGACGGTGGTCGGAGGAGTTATGTGTGTCAGTCACTGTTCACTGGACGGTGGTCGGAGGAGTTATGTGTGTCAGTCACTGTCCACTGGACGGTGGTCGGAGGAGTTATGTGTGGCAGTCACTGTCCACTGGACGGTGGTCGGAGGAGTTATGTGTGTCAGTCACTGTCCACTAGACGGTGGTCGGAGGAGTTATGTGTGTCAGTCACTGTCCACTGGACGGTGGTCGGAGGAGTTATGTGTGTCAGTCACTGTTCACTGGACGGTGGTCGGAGGAGTTATGTGTGTCAGTCACTGTCCACTGGACGGTGGTCGGAGGAGTTATGTGTGTCAGTTACTGTCCACTGGATGGTGGTCAGAGGAGTTATGTGTGTCAGTTACTGTCCACTGGATGGTGGTCAGAGGAGTTATGTGTGTCAGTCACTGTCCACTGGACGGTGGTCGGAGGAGTTATGTGTGTCAGTTACTGTCCACTGGATGGTGGTCAGAGGAGTTATGTGTGTCAGTCACTGTCCACTGGACGGTGGTCGGAGGAGTTATGTGTGTCAGTCACTGTCCACTGGACGGTGGTCGGAGGAGTTATGTGTGTCAGTCACCGTCCACTGACGGTGGTCGGAGGAGTTATGTGTGCTGGGGTTACTGTCCACTGGACGGGTGGTCGGAGGGAGTTATGTGTGTGTCAGTCACCGTCCACTGGACGGTGGTCGAGGAGTTATGTGTCAGTTACCGTCCACTGGATGGTGGTCAGGAGTGGAGTTAAGTGTGTGTCAGTTACCGTCCACTGATGGTGGCCAGAGTGAGTTATGTGTGTCAGTCACCGTCCACCGGACGGTGGTCGGAGGAGCTATGTGTCAGTTACCGTCCACCGGATGGTGGTCAGAGGAGTTATGTGTGCCGTAAGGTCACTGTCCACTGGACGGTGGTCGGAGGAGTTATGTGTGTCAGTCACCGGGTCCACCGGAGGTGGTCGGAGGAGTTATGTGTGTGTCAGTCAATGTCCACTTCGACGGTGGTCGGAGGAGCGTGTAGTGTCAGTTATTGTCCACTGACGGTCGGAGGAGCTATGTGTGTCAGTCAATGTCCACTGGACGGTGGTCGGAGGAGTTATGTGTGTCAGTTACTTTTCACTGGACGGTGGTCGAGGAGTTATGTGTAACAAGTTATTGTCCACTGACGGTGGTCGAGGAGCTATGTGTGTCAAATACTGTCCACCAGGACGGTGGTCGGAGTTATATGTGTCTGTCACTGTCCACTGGACGGTGGTCGGAGGAGTTATGTGTGTCAGTTATTGTCCACCGGACGGTGGTCGGAGGAGCATGTGTGCCGTCACCGTCCACCAGACGGTGGTCGGAGGAGTTATATGTGTCAGTCACTGTCCACTAGACGGTGGTCGGAGGAGTTATATGTGTCAGTCACTGTCCACTGGACGGTGGTCGGAGGAGTTATGTGTGTCAGTTATTGTCCACTGGACGGTGGTTGGAGGAGTTATATGTGTCAGTCACTGTCCACTAGACGGTGGTCGGAGGAGTTATATGTGTCAGTCACTGTCCACTGGACGGTGGTCGGAGGAGTTATGTGTGTCAGTTACTGTCCACTAGACGGTGGTCGGAGGCGTTATATGTGTCAGTTATTGTCCACTGGACGGTGGTCGGAGGAGTTATGTGTGTCAGTCACTGTCCACTAGACGGTGGTCGGAGGAGAGTTATATGCGTGTCAGTTACGTCCACTGGACGGTGGTCGGAGGAGTTAAGTGTGTCAGTTACTGTCCACTAGATTTGCGGTCGGAGAGTTAAGTGTGTCAGTCATCAACCACTAGACGGTGGTCGGAGGCGTTATATGTGTCAGTTATTGGGTCCACTGACGGTGGTCGGAGGAGTTATGGTGTGTTAAAGTTACTGTCCACCAGGACGGTGGTTGAGGAGCGCGTGTCAGTCACTGTCCACTGGACGGTGGTCGGAGGAGTTATGTGTGTCAGTTACTGTCCACTGGACGGTGGTCGGAGGAGTTATGTGTGTCAGTTACTGTCCACTGGACGGTGGTCGGAGGAGTTATGTGTGTCAGTCACTGTCCACTGGACGGTGGTCGGAGGAGTTATGTGTGTCAGTTACTGTCCACTGGACGGTGGTCGGAGGAGTTATGTGTGTCAGTCACTGTCCACTGGACGGTGGTCGGAGGAGTTATGTGTGTCAGTTACTGTCCACTCAGACGGTGGTCGGAGGAGTTATGTGTGTCAGTTACTGTCCACTGGACGGTGGTCGGAGGCGTTATATGTGTCAGTTATTGTCCACTGGACGGTGGTCGGAGGAGTTATGTGTGTCAGTTACTGTCCACTGGACGGTGGTCGGAGGAGTTATGTGTGTCAGTTACTGTCCACTAGACGGTGGTCGGAGGAGTTATGTGTGTCAGTTACTGTCCACTGGACGGTGGTCGGAGGCGTTATATGTGTCAGTTATTGTCCACTGGACGGTGGTCGGAGGAGTTATGTGTGTCAGTTACTGTCCACTAGACGGTGGTCGGAGGAGTTACAGTTTGTGCGTCAGTTACTGTCTACTGGACGGTGGTTGGAGGAGTTATGTGCGTTAGTTACTGTCCAGTGGACGGTTTCTGTTTTTTTTTAATAAAACTAGCTTGCTTAATATGTTTATTGTTAGACATTGATGATGACGGTTCGGCTCATGTCAGGAATTTACCGTCTGTGTCACCCTGGTGAGAGTTTAGTCAACTCCACTCTATACAGTTGAGATAAGATTTGTTTAAACTTGGTAATTTTTCTACTAATGCTCAACAGTTTTAAAGTAAAGTCTCTGATTCATATTGTTATATTAGTACGATCACTATATGGATGAGATCCTTCTTATAATCAACACCATTGCACCTTCAGGACCAGCAAATCTGATGTCAAGTGATGGGCTTTATCTCATTACAGGTAAGCGTACAGCAGCTGACAACGTCACTGTAAGATCAGGTGATCAACTCTCCTCTCCGACCTTTTGCTATCTTGCTCCCTGCTGCTTGTTGTAAACGTTTCCTCCCTACTATATACAATTGAACACATGATCTCTCCATTATGATAAAATATTGGATGATTTCCATTTATTTCAGTTCACAGTAAAGACTGGTTTATGGTAATGTGGTGGATTCGTTGTATAAATTTTAAAGTTTAATTACGTTGAAATATGTTCATATTGTTCAACGGCTGCCGCTAATAAAGTCAGGGAAAGAAGCTGGAGCGTAATCTTTGAAACTTTGTGATAATGAGGCCTACCAAGTATCACTTAACACGGCTGGAGAAACGCAACACAGACGAAGTGAGACCTAATTGGTGACTTTTGTCTAAACACATTCGTATACTCCTTTGGATTATTATTATTATTATTATTATTATTATTATTATTATTATTATTATTATTATTATTATTATTATTATTATTATTATTATTATTATTATTATGGAGGTCACAACAGGAACGACATCTATTTCAGGGTTCTCTTTTATGATGACGACCTTTTGAGATGAATGTAAGCTGTGGGGGGCTATAATGACATTATTATGAAATACTGACAAACAAGATAAGACTTTTTAAAGCAACTTAGGCTCAAGACACGCGACCATGTGAATCTGAAAGAGTTACACTGAAGACCAATCAACCCATGTTTTTTGTCAACACACAATTTCCATCAATAACATTACCTGATGTACATTGGTTTCATACTTACGATGAGAAAAGAACAGGAAAGCTAAGAGGTTTGCTGATGGGTACTTACGAACTGTAAATGAAAAGACAGAGGTTTGCAAGGAAATTATATACAGTTGGGTATACAAGGAAAACATAGTAACAAATTGATAGACTAAGAAGTCAGTGAGGATATTTTACGAATGAACAACCACTCTGCAGCACTTAATGATCACTTGAGCTCCACCAATGAGTCGACCACTGTGCCTCACCTACTCTATAAGTACCTTGATAAGGTACAGTAATATCACAGGTCGACTGTTAGTGCAGCGCAACGTAATCAATCATGACGCAGGAAGATGTGACGTAAGTGATATACTCTAAGTCTTGAGGATTCTACTCTGGAGCTCACGAGAAGAGTGAGGAATGTGCGAGGACGGAGAGAGGGGGAAGAGGCATCACAGAGAGCTTGTGCTGACAACCACTGACATCAGGACAACAAGCAAGACATAACTGAAAGAACGCTTCACATTTCTCAACCACAAGTTGTTCAAATATAAGTATCTATATACGAAAACATTCGCACTCAAACTAAAGTATATATATATATATATATATATATATATATATATATATATATATATATATATATATATATATATATATATATATATATATATATATATATATATATATATATATATATATATATATATTAGGATAATCACCGATTATTCTTTAAAATGTATCTGTCGTTAGTGCCAATTAGAGAAACTTTTCTTTTTATGTAGCAAATTCCCTGTTTGATTTAAGACGTATTTTTTTCTAAGATAAACAAAATTATTATACCTTGGTAAGTTAGGTTAGTTAGGCTTTAAGTTACCTGAGGTTAGGATATGTGAGACGCCATCCATTTATAACTATTATGGTTATTTACGTATTATTAGTCTATTTTAAGTCAGAAACTTCAAATAAATGAATAAATAGAAGTTTTCACTATTTCCCAATTATTCCTATTTTTCATAACAAATGCCGAAAATGGATAACTTTTTGGTTCTTATCGCTATACCTCAATGGAAATTAAATATTTACTCGTATGGTAAAACTTGCTCTGTTTCATTTAAGGCTTTGTTTACTGCCATAATATAGCAAAATTATACCTAAAGTAGGTTAAGTTATGTTAGGTTAGGTTAGGTTAGGTTAGCTTAGGTTTTGTATGAAACTTTTCATTTATAGGTATGATCAATATGATCGTTTATGACCTATCAGAAGTTTCCAAAAATATAGAAGTACATAAAACTTATCGCTACTCGGCAATAATCGTCTCATATATATATATATATATATATATATATATATATATATATATATATATATATATATATATATATATATATATATATATATATATATATATATATATATATATATATATATATATTTCATGTAGATCCACAATGAAAATGTGGATAAGATAAATCTTGATAAAATTACACGGGAAAAGGGAAACGTCTTGAATAAAGACGAAAACTAAGGTGCTCCGTTGTTTCCTTTTTCCCGTGTGATTTTATCAAGATATATATATATATATATATATATATATATATATATATATATATATATATATATATATAATATATATATATATATATATATATATATATATATATATATATATATATATATATATATATATATATATATATATATATATAATTGTGTGTGTACACACATACATGTACAGGAGCACATCTAGGGGCGCCTGAGCCGGTCACGTCAGTAACACACACAGGTGTGGACCTTCACGTGGGCTTCAGGTGCGACGAAAACGCTTATTTAATGCAAGACGAGACAAGACGTATGACTGATAATAAAGATGGTTTGTTCGTTGATCTTTTATTTAACCTTTAAATAAATATTTTGTATTATGCAAGTAAATCACTGTGGGTGCGCGTGATCCAGTGATATACTCTCCCTGTTTAGCTGCTCTTATCATCCAGTTTAACCCCAAAAATCATCTCTGAAATATTATAAGCGATGGTTAATTAATACTGTATTGCAAGATAGAGTTTGTTGTAAGGATCATTAACACAGGTAAAGTACCTCATGACGTCAGGACCTTCATCATCGCGTCGAGGTCCTACAGTAGTGACGATCTCAACACTGCCGAAATATGACCACAGCGGTGAGTGTAAAGCCCCGTCCACACGATCGAGCAGTGCCCGGTCTGAGTGTTGTTGTACACACGGGGGTGGTTGGCGGCAGTCATAGTCGGGCGCCGGTAGCTAGTAGGTGGTCGACAGTGGCGGGTGCGGTACGATCACCATGGTGTGTCGCAGGAATAATCGCCGGACAGTTAAAGCGAATAGCGTTGTGTACTATAATAATTGCTGCTATGTGCAAAGAGAAGAACCAAATGCAGAAAAGGGAATGGTGAAAAAAGTGTGGTTAGGTCGAAGAAAAGTATTAGGAAGTCATGCCACGATCTTACGTGAACTGCAAGATGGACATGAGCAAGACTTCACCAATTACATGAGAATGGACCCCAACACCTTTTACAAACTCCTAGCGAAAGTGGAACCATATATAAAAAAACAGGATACCAATATGAGGGAGAGTATATCTGCAGAGGCTCGTCTAGAGGCAACGCTCATATATCTCTCAACTGGGCGCACCTACACGTCACTTCAGTATAGAACGAGGATATCAAAACAAAATTTGTCTCCCATAATACCTGCAACTTGTCAAGCCATGTATGAAGTATTCAATGAAGATTACTTGCAGGTGAGATTTGTAGTACATAAAAATTCATTGAATAATGTTAGAATTATGATATGCATAGACAGGAAGCTATGGAACTAGAGTGAGGAGAGCGGCAGGAACGAAGAACACACACGAATGTCCTCATTACATAATACATAAACAATCTCCCGTTTATTGTCACACCAATAATGTACATTGCGTAAGCTTATTTGGTTATACACTGGACATCTGTACCGAGCGGGGAACATATACGTATCACATTTGCAGTACTTAACTCAGGTTTTACAAAGTGCTAGCTTACATTCTGTCAGTATCTCTGTTCACACCTCACCGACTTGAGGACCCCGACCCCCGAGGTCAGCGGTGGCGTAGTGATGAGCTGCTTTTGACAGTCACCTGAGGTTCCAATAATAACACGTGGCTTGTATTGCAGGCTTGTGTAATGCTGAATTCTAATGACAATATTATAGGAATCTCAGTTTACCGGTTTTATCGATTGTCTGGCAGAGTCGTCGTTCCATATCCGGCAGCAAACCACCAGGCAGGCGGACCATGATTTCGCTCAACGACAGGCACGTGCAATCCGCTGGTTTGCCTTCCAATTTTGCCCGATAACGGGCATTTAGCGCGTGCCCGCCGGGCACTGCTCGATCGTGTGGACGGGCCTTAAACCTTGAGTATATAGTGAACCTTTGGATGATGATGTTATTATTATCACTTGTTAACTAAAGTGGTTTATGGTGTTATTAACTACGATTATCCTAGTGTGGTGTGGGAGGGAGAGTGGTGTGGTGTGGGAGGGAGAGTGATAGAGGGATAGGTGGAACAGAGAAGAGGCGATGGAAATATAGGTAGGGACTGGGAGAGAGAGAGAGCCGAGACGTGTACTGGCCGGAGAACAAGGCTATGAGCGGCAGGCTTTATATATCTGTTAATGAATAACACTTAACTGACCAGGTGACCGTGAGGTCGTTGAATCAGGATCTGTGGACGAAATGGTGAAATTTTGATATTTGTGCTAATTACTTGGACGACACTTGAATATCGGAATTCCATCTTTTTGGCCACGGATCCTCAATCTACACGTCGAGGACGACCTACACTAATATTTTAACCAAAACTTAGACACAGAAAATTATGAAATTAATTATCAAAATTGAAGGGCGGTGTGGAGGGGGGGCGGGGGGCAGGGAGGGAAGGATTGGTGAAGAAAGAGGGAGGGTGACATAGTTGATTCTACACCAGATGTCAAAAGTTCACTCCTTCCCAGACTGAAGCAATATTGACCCCAAGTGAGCCAAAACAACACACCTGCGCCACACGACTCAGGGTAAGTGAGTTCTGAGTCTCGTTCCCGTGA